>NC_045450.1:52788715-52834821 GCF_002776525.5 Piliocolobus tephrosceles | reverse complement strand
AAAAAAAAAAAAAAAAAAAAGGTGGCTGGGTGTGGTGACTCATGCCTGTAATCCCAGCACTTTCGGAGGCCAAAGTGGGAGGATTGCTTGAGCCCAGGAGTTTGAGACCAGCCTGAGGAACAAAACAAGACCCTGTCTCTACAAGTTTTAAAAGAAAAGTACTGTTAACTTTTATAAGGGCCATAATGGTATGGTAATTGCCTTTTATTTATTTATTTTATTTTTCAGAAACAGGGTTTTATTATGTTGCCCAGGCTGGCCTCAAACTCCTGGGCTCAAGCAATCCTCCTGTTTCAGCCTCCCAAGTAGCTAGGACTACAGGAATGGCCCAGTGCATCTGGCTTGTAGTTGTCTTTAAAAAGGAGCCATTACCATTTATTATTTATTTAGAGACAGAGTCTTTCTCTCTCCCCCAGGCTGGGTGCAGTGTCACAATCTCAGCTCACTGCAATCTCTGCCTCCTGGGTTCAAGCAGTTCTCCTGTCTCAGACTGCCGAGTAGCTGGGATTATAGGCACCCTCCACAACACCCAGCCAATTTTTGTATTTTTAGCAGAGATGGGGTTCGCCATGTTAGTCAGGCTGGTCTCCAACTCCTGACCTCAGGTGATCCACCTCGGCCTTCCAAAGTGCTGTGATTTCAGGCATGAGCCACGCGCCCAGCCTAAAAAGAGCCCTTACCTTTTAGAGAGGCATACTTAAAAATGGATGAAATAGATGTCTATGATTTGCTTTAAAACAATCTGTAGAAAGGGGTGAGCGAGAGCATAAATGAAATAAGATGGACCATCATTTGATAATCGTTGAAACTGGGTGATGGCTACATGGGAGTTAATACACTTTTCTCCCTCCTTTCTCATGTATTTGCAGTTTTCCTTATAAAAAGTGTTTTGGTCTGGTCACAGTGGCTCATGCTTATAATCCCAACACTGTGGGAGGCTAAGGTGGGAGGATCGCTTGAGACCCGGAGTTTGAGACCAGCCTGGGCAACATGGTGAAATCTCGTCTTTATCAAAAAAAAAAAAAAATTAGCTGGGTGTAGTGGCCCCACCCTGTAGTCCCTGCTACTCAGGAAGCTGAGGTGGGAGGATCACCTGAGCCCTGAAGTTTGAGGCTGCAGTGAGCCACGATGGCACCCCGGCACTCCAGCCTGGGCCACAGAGTGAGATACAGTTTCCAAAAAAAAAAAAAAATTTTGCGTTGTTGTTTTTAACTAAGCTTCTCAGAGTCACCCAGATTCGGAGTCAGTGAGCTCTCACGTGGTCAGTTTCACAGGAGGGCAGGCTTTCTGCATAAAAACAGGAAGCTCAGAGAGCTCCGGGGCAGGGTGTGCTGTGACTTCACTGTGTTTTTGCAGAAACAGATCTGATAGCCCTCAGGGATGAGCAGACTAGGTTAAGCAAAAGAGACAGCAAGTCTGAATTTGAGGTTAAATGTGAAATCACACATGCTGCCTAGTAGATGTTTGGTCAGCACTGGCTTCTGGATCCTGGGGCCCCTACAGAGCCCACCCTCCACCCCCATGTGCTTATGCCAGCACATGTGATAGCTGGAGACTTATCCAGCCACCTCACTGCACACCCCAGCAAATGGCCAGCACCAGTGGGTGATCAGGAAAGGATGCCCAAACTGATAGGTGTAAGGAATTTGAGGCCGGGCACAGTGGCTCACACCTGTAATCCCAGCACTTTGGGAGACTGAGGTGGGCAGATCACTTGAGGTCATGAGTTTGAGACCAGCCTGGCCAACATGGAGAAACCCCCGTCTCTACTAAAAATACAAAAATTAGCCAGGCATGGTGGTGTGTGCCTATAATCCCAGGAGGCTGAGGCAGGGGAATCACTTGAACCCAGGAGGTGGGGGTTGCAGTGAGCTGAGATTGCGCCACTGCACTCCATCCTGGGTGACAGAGCCAGACTCTGTCTCAAAAAAAAAAAAAAAAGATGTAAGGAATTTGAGGCCTTTCCTAGAGGCAGCAGCTGAAAGTGGAGGGATTGAAGGAACCCCTCCTCTGACCAGCTGCTCAGTTTTCTCACCTACACAATAAGACTGGTTCCTTAAGTACACAGCCACATGAAAAAAAGCAAAAACCGGGCCAAGCGCAGTGGCTCACTCGTATATTCCAGCACTTTGGGAGGCTGATGCGGGAGGATCATTTGAGGCCCGGAGTTCAAGACCAGCCTGGCCAACATGATAAAAACCCGTCTCTACTAAAAATGCGAATATTTAGCCAGGAGTGGTGGTGGGTACCTGTAGCCTTGGTTACTCTGGAGGATGAGGTACGAGAATCTCTTGAACCCTGGAGGCAGAAGTTGCAGTGAGCCGAGATTGCGCCACTGTACTTCAGCCTGAGCAACAGAGCGAGACTTCATCTCAAAAAAAAAAAAAGAAAAGAAAAAGAAAAAAAAAAAACAGACTTTTGGGTCAGGGCCTCTGGGAAGATGACTGCAGTACAAGGGGCCAAGGTTAAAGTGGATGGTGGTGAGTCAAAACTGAGCAAGAACAAGCTGAAGAGATACCTGAAAGCCAAGAAGAAAGTGGCAGAGAAGGCGGCCACGCAGTAAGAGCTCAGTGAGAAACAGCTAAGCCCAGGTCACTGCTGCTGCCACCAACCATACCACTGACAATGGTGTGGGTCCTGAGGAGGAGAGCCTGGACCCAAATCAGTACTACAAAATCCACAGCCAAGGCCAGGCCCGGTGGTTCACGCCTGTAATCCTAGCACTTTGGGAGGCTGAGGCGGGCAGATCACTTGAAGTCAGGGGTTCGAGGCCAGCCTGGCCAACATGCTGAAACCTCATCTCTACTAAAAATACAAAAATTAGCTGGGCATGGTGGCGCATGCCTGTAATTTCAGCTACTTGGGAGGCTGAGGCAGGAGAATCGCTTGAATCTGCGAGGTGGAGGTTGCAGTGAGCTGAGACCGCGCCACTGTACTCCAGCCTGGGCGACAGAGTGAGACTCTGTCTCAAAAAAAAGATTTGCAGTCAGGTAGGTCAATGGGAAAGATCCATACCCCAACAAGATCCATGTAGACATCTCCCTCACTGACTTCATCCAAGAATACTGTCACCTACAAACTGGGGATCTCCAGACTGATGTCACCTTAAAGGTGGCAGGTAGGAGCCATGCCAAAAAAGCTTCTGGAGGAAAGCCGAACTTCTATGATTTTTTTTTTTTGAGATGGAGTTTCACTCTTGTTGACCAGGCTGAAATGCAGTGGCACAATCTCAGCTCACTGCAACCTCCTCCTCCCTGGGTTTAAGCAATTCTCCTGCCTCAGCCTCCCTAATAGCTGGGATTACAGGCATGCGCCACCACGCCTGGCTCAGTTTGTATTTTCAGTAGAGACGAAGTTTCCCTATGTTGGTCAGGCTGATCTCAAACTCCCAACCTCAGGTGATCTGCCTGCCCTGGCCTCCCAAAGTGCTGGGATTACAGGCATGAGCCACAGTTCCCGGCCATGAACTTCTATGATCTTGGAGCAGAGGGGGTCAAGTTGTAAGTCATGGCCAAATTCAGGAATTATAAATCGGAAGAATAATTCATATTAATAACAGACTGTGTTGGGGAAACATAATTGGAAATCAGGGGAATCCTGGGAAAAACAAAGAAGAGTGAGCGGAGCTTCATTCCGTATGAGATCACACTGCTGTGGCCTTGCTTGCATATATTACCTCATCTTCACTTTGGCCTCAAAGACAAGGAAACAAGGTATGGTCAGAGATACTTGGACTTGATCCTGAATGACTTTGTGAGGCAGAAATTTATCATCTGCTGTAAGATCATCACATGTATAATAAGTTTCTTAGGCCAGGCACAGTGGGTCATGCCTGTAATCCCAGCACCTTGAGAGGCCAAGGCAGGCAGATCGCCTGAGGTCAGAAGTTCAAAACCAGTCTGGACAACATGGTGAAACCCCACCTCTACTAAAAATACAAAAATTAGATAGGCATGGTGGCAGGCGCCCGTAATCCTAGCTACTTAGGAGGCTGAAGCAGGAGAATTGCTTGAACCCAGGAGGTGGAGGTTGCAGTAAACCGAGATTACACTACTATACTCCAGCCGGAGCAGTAAGAGCAAAACTCCATCTCAAAAAAAAAAAAAAAAAAAAATTTGGCCGGGCGCGGTGGCTCAAGCCTGTAATCCCAGCACTTTGGGAGGCTGAGACGGGCAGATCACGAGGTCAGGAGATCGAGACCATCCTGGCTAACACGGTGAAACCCTGTCTCTGCTAAAAAATACAAAAGACTAGCCAGGCGAGGTGGCAGGCGCGGTTAGTCCCAGCTACTCGGGAGGCTGAGGCAGGAGAATGGTGTAAACCTGGGAGGCGGAGCTTGCAGTAAGCTGAGATCAGGCCACTGCACTCCAGCCTGGGCGACAAAGCAAGACTCCGTCTCAAAAAAAAAAAAAAAGCCCCCGTAATCCCAGCATTTTGGGAGGCTGAGGAGACAGATTGCTTGAGAGTAGGAGTTTGAGACCAGCCTGGGCAACATGGCAAAACCCCATCTCTACTAAACATACAAAATTTAGCCAGGCTTGGTGGTGCACATCTGTAGTCCCAGCTACTCGGGAGGTTGAAGCACAAGAACCGCTTGAACCCAGGAGGCGGAGATTGCAGTGAGCCAAGATTGTGCCACTACACTCTAGCCTGGGCAACAAAGTGAGACTCTGTCTCAAAACAAACAAACAAAAAAAGGTCCCCATCGGCAGCAGTAGACATGAGAGTTAACCCACCTTGAGCACTTGGTCATCAATCTGCCTTCCTCCTGGACAGCAGACACTGGGCAACATCAAACGTGCAGTCCCTAAAATACATCAAAGCTAGGATCACTTCCCCTCCTGGGTAGCTTGGGACCTCCAGTCCCTTTGGAAGAGTTGGCTCATTTTCTTTTTAGGAGGCCTTCTTGCATCTCTAGTCATCAGGTTTAGGTCACACTACCCATGCACTGATCAGCCCTGCCACGTGGGGGAGACTGCAAAGATGGAGCAGCTCCAGTGGGTGCCAAGGTTCAGAGCAGAGTCTTGAGAGCCTGAGGGGCAGGAGGCGGCAAAGGTCTCTGAGGACGAAGGGGTTTGGCCACAGTCCCTGAAGCTCTCAGGTGGTGGGGCTTCTGTGAACAGGCACATCCCTTATGCATGTGTGATTGTGTGCTTGTGTGCTTGTGTGGTTGGGGGTCCTTCCTGGAGGAGGCACCTAGGTTGAGGGCCCCAGGCTGGGAATGGGGTGGGGCCTGTCGTCAAGGAAGATAACTCAGCCCTGGAGGTTTCCGTGAGAGCTCCAGTCACAGGAGCCACAAGATAAGAAGAGTGTGGCTGCAGAAGCCAGGTGGCAGGCCTTTCCTCAGGCCCCTTACTCCTGACCTGGACGAGGCTGGGGCTTCCTCACGGAGGTAGGAGGTATCCTGGCCAGCAGCGCAGCCAGAAGCTCTAGGAGGAAGGTGCTGTGGTCGGGGACTCTGCTGCCCTAGACATGATTTCATTTCCTTCCATGCAGATGGCTGGGTGGGTTCCTGCTCTGTTGAGTGAATGTTCCCCGGCAGTGGCCAGATGCTTGCTCTGCCCTCATCCCTCCACTGGGGTCCTGGGGAGGTGTGGCAGATCCTTAGGAAGGAGCTCTTTCCTCAGGCTGATTGGAGAACGTGGGGTAGGGAGGGACAGAGGGGTGCTCCTGACAGGTCCCAGTAGCTGGGAGAGTCCCCAGGGTATAGACTTGAGGCCCTAGGTATAGACTTGAGGGCCTAAATCACGGGAGACAGAAGGCCAGGGCCAGGGGGCCCCTTCCTGAATCCAGTCCACAGGGTTAACCCCTCATTTCCAGAGCCTATCTCCTCCCCCACCCCCACCCACACAACCCAGCACCAGGAAATCCAGAGCCCAGAGCACTGTGGTCACAGGGACACATGTGGCCCTGGGTGTGGCCGGGACACGTTGCAGGCGTCTGGGGACATGATGTGGTCCGCAGATCTCCCAGGGCAGGGCAGAGGGCCACTGTTTGGGAGAAGCACCCCAGGCCCCCTCTCTCTTAGAGAGGGGACCTAGGGGCAGCAGAGGAGCCACCTGGGTCGGACTCCTGGGGACAGTGGGAGGGGTAAAGGGGAGAGTGGAGGGGCCTGAGACAGGCCGCGAGTGGGTGCCCAGGACAGGGATCCGCCCAACCAGCAGGAGCGCCCTTGGGGATGACGGCGGGAGAGCTGGTCGCCCCCTGGTGGCCATACTATGCGGTGCCGCCGCTCCCCGCACATCCTTTGCGGGGCCCTGTGACTTCGTGAGGCCACTCCGCTGGGTGGCCTGAATCGAGGGTCAGGACTCCATCGTCGCCATCTGCCCCTCTCCCGCCCCTCTCAGGCTCTCTGACCGCCACCCCTGCCCGCCTGCCCGGCCCTGCACAACATGCGGCCCCCGGGCCTTGAGGGTCCCGGCACATTTGGTCGGTGGCCTCTGCTGAGTCCGCTGCTCCTGCTCCTGCTGCTGCTGCTCCAGCCTGTAACCTGCGCCTACACCACGCCGGGCGCCCCCAGAGCCCTCACCACACTGGGCGTCCCCAGAGCCCACACCATGCCAAGCATCTACGCTCCCTCGACCACACTCGGTAGTCCCAGCACCCAGGGCCTGCGAGAGCAGGCACGGGCCCTGATGCGGGACTTCCCGCTCGTGGACGGGTGCGTAATTGCTGCAAGGGGGCTATGGGACTGAGCGCACTCCTGGGCAAGGGGGGGTCCCAGAGTATGCAGGGCTGTGGAGGAGGCTCCCTCACATCTCACTTGGGTACCCTCTCCCGTCATGCATGGATAGTCTTTCCCCTCTGTCACCCCCTCTTGGGTGGACACTTGGGCCTCAGGGGGTCTCAGTATAGTCATGTGACAATGTGGGATGGGGATCCCCAGATGTGTCCTTCCTGAACTGGAGGGCTAAGAGGCCCATCTGTCTGTTCTTCACCTGACCCTGCCTTGACATCCCTCCAGCCACAACGACCTGCCCCTGGTCCTGAGGCAGGTTTACCAGAAAGGGCTACAGGATGTTAACCTGCGCAATTTCAGCTACGGCCAGACCAGCCTGGACAGGCTTAGAGATGGCCTCGTGGGCGCCCAGGTACCACAGGGATACATGAGGTGCCACGGCATGGCTGCTGGGGGATGTTGGAGAGAGTGGGGACCCCAGAGATCACAAGTTAGTCACATGAGAACTCAGTTACCATAGTGACCCAAAAAGTGTCATGATATGGATGCTGGGGGCTGCAGAGGCTACAGTGAACCAGCTTGGTGGCCAGGAAGACCCTATGGAAGAAGCAGTGCATTACATGTGACCTCCTGGCCCACTGGGTGCTGTGTCAGCTGTGGAGGCTGTGAGCAGTCCAGGGTGCTCCAAAGCAGCCTCTGTCCAAGCCAACTCCTGGCTTTCCCCCCAGTTCTGGTCAGCCTACGTTCCATGCCAGACCCAGGACCGGGATGCCCTGCGCCTCACCCTGGAGCAGATTGACCTCATTCGCCGCATGTGTGCCTCCTATTCTGAGCTGGAGCTTGTGACCTCGGCTAAAGGTAGGCGAGTTGATGGGAAGTGTTAGGAACTTGATTGAGCTACTCCAGCCCTCGAAAGTAATAACCTGACCTACCTGCCCCCAGCTCTGAATGACACCCAGAAATTGGCCTGCCTCATCGGTGTGGAGGGTGGCCACTCGCTGGACAATAGCCTCTCCATCTTACGTACCTTCTACATGCTGGGAGTGCGCTACCTGACGCTCACCCACACCTGCAACACACCCTGGTGAGCCTAGTACAGATGGTGTGGGACCGCTGCGGCAGGGGCAGAGATGTGCCTGAGGTCACTGTGGTCCCAGAACAAGCTTTACCCATGGGGTCTGGCACTGACTCTGGAGTGGGGAGGGAAGCTGGGATTCTGGTTTTCAGAATATGACTGGACCCCTGGCCAGACGCGGTGGCTCACACCTGTAATCGCAACACTTTGGGAGGCTGAGGCGGACAGATGACTAAAGGCCAGGAGTTCGAGACCAGGCTGGCCAAGATGGTGAAACCCTATCTTGACGGAAAATACAAAAATTAGCCATGCGTGGTGGTGCATGCCTGTAATCCCAGATACTCGGGAGGCTGAGGCACGATAATCTCTTGAACCCAGGAGGTGCAAGTTGCAGTGAGCCAAGATCGCACCACTGCACTCCTGCCTGGGAGACAGAGAGAGACTCTATCTCAAAAAAAAAAGAAAAGAAAAGAAAAAAAGAAAAGGGGAAAAAAAAAAAGACTGGACTCAGCAGGGCCCTCCTGCTGCCAGGCATGGCCCATTTACACGGCCCATTTTGGATACCTGTTCTTGTTTCAGGGGGTTGCAGGGATGGGGGGGGGGGGGAGGGCCTCTAGGCTCTTGAGGCCAAGGAACAGCTACCAGTTAGACTGCTTCCTGGCTACCTGCAGGGCAGAGAGCTCAGCTAAGGGCGTCCACTCCTTCTACAACAACATCAGCGGGCTGACTGGCTTTGGTGAGGTGAGGACCCTGGTTCACAACTCCACCCCACACAAATGTGTACACCCCAGCTGTTTCTTACAGATAAATGTACACACATGGGCATCCCTGATACCCTTCTCCCAACATGTCCCTGCAGAAGGTGGTGGCAGAAATGAACCGCCTGGGCATGATGGTAGACTTGTCCCACGTCTCAGATGCTGTGGCACGGCGGGCCCTGGAAGTATCACAGGCACCTGTGATCTTCTCCCACTCGGCTGCTCGGGGTGTGTGCAACAATGCTCGGAATGTTCCTGATGACATCCTGCAGCTTCTGGTGAGAAACTGCCCAGCACAGGAACCTCAAGCAAACCAGGAGCCCTTTGGTCAGGCATGGTGGGTCACACCTGTAATCCCAGCACTTTGGGAGGCCAAGGTGGGTGGATCACTTCAGGTCAGGAGTTCAAGACCAGCCTGGCCAACATGGGGAAACGCCGTCTCTACTAAAAATACAAAAATGAGCCGGGTGTGGTGGCATATTCCTATAATCCCGGCTACTTGGGAGGCTGAGGCAGGAGAATCTCTGGAACCTGGGAGGCGGAGGTTGCAGTGAGCCAAGATCGCACCATAGCACTCCAGCCTGGGTGACAGAGTGGGACCCTGCCACGGAAAACAGACAAAAACAAAAAACAGGAGCCCTCAAACCTGAGGCCCTGCTCCCTCCACTTCCTCTAACTTCAGGCTGAACACCTTTTGCCCCACAACTCCACAGTCCACATCCAGGAGTGGGAGGTTCTAGATGATAAATATGTATATTCCTTTACTCCTCAAAGTAAGTGCCAAGACACCTGTGCCAGACCAGGGCCTAGACGCCTCCATTCACACAAAACCAGAGAAGTAAAATTTCCTCTGACTCCTGAAGCCGGGACTGAACACCCCCTCCCAGGGATCCAGAGGGTGGCAGGGTGGGAATGCAGTTTGCTGAGGGGCCAGGCTGAGTGTCCACTTGCCCTCCCCTGCAGAAGAAGAATGGTGGCATCGTGATGGTGTCTCTGTCCATGGGAGTAATACAGTGCAACCCGTCAGCCAATGTGTCCACTGTGGCAGGTAACCCCTACTCCTGGGCTCTCTGAACAGTTCTGATTTGCACCTGAAGACTTGGGAGGGCCTCAGTACTGTCCCAGTGGTTTCATTGAAAAAAAAATGCAATGATAGACAGTACACAGCACCTTGGTCACGTGGAGCTGCAGCCACAGAGTCAACACTGCAGTCCTGATGGGTATAAGGGAGGAAGCTACACATAGAATCTGATTGCTAACTGTCTGCGCCTCTGCAAGGGGTCACAAAAGCACCCTGCCTCGGCCTCTGGCCAAGAGACTGGAAGGCCCCTTAGGTCTCTGGGGTCTTTGTCGATTATACTCTTTGTCTCTCTGTCATCTCCCACAACCATAGAAAAGAGTTCCTACCGGCCAGGCGCAGTGGCTCACACCTGTAATCCCAGCACTTTGGGAGGCTGAGGCGGGTGGATCACGAGGTCAGGAGATCGAGACCATCCTGGCTAACACGGTGAAACCCTGTCTCTACTAAAAATACAAAAAATTAGCTGGGCATGGTGGTGGGCGCCTGCAGTCCCAGCTACTTGGGAGGCTGAGGCAGGAGAATGGAGTGAACCCAGGAGGCGGAGCTTACAGTGAGCCAAGATTGCGCCACCGCACTCCAACCTGGGCAACAGAGCGAGACACTGTCTCTGAAAAAAAAGGAAAAGAAAAGAGTTCCTACCAGATTCTAAAGAGACTAGAGGCAGGTTTAATCCTAGGTGGGAAATGGCCCCGACAGGTGGCTCTGTGGATCCACTCCAAACCTGAAGTCCAGGCCAGAACCAGCTGAATCCATTCAGGTCAAACCTCAGGGTTCTCAGGTTGCCAAGCTATGTGGCAGGCCATGAAGGAATTAGCCTGCCTGGCCTACAGGCTGCAAGGAGACTCACTGCTGCCCAGCCCCAGTGGCATCCCTGCCCTGGAAGCCCTACACAGCTGACTCTCCATTTGCCCCCTCCCCAGATCACTTCGACCACATCAAGGCAGTCATCGGATCCAAGTTCATTGGGATTGGTGGAGATTATGATGGGGCCGGCAAGTGAGTGCTTCCCTGTAGCTTGTCTGGAGCTAGCTGTACAGCAGTGGGGCCTTCACGGTCACCATAGCCATCATGTCCTTTAGGCTTTGACCACCTGGCATCTCCCTACTCCCAGGATCAGTTCCTTGGGTTCTCCTGTTTGTCTTCATCCCAGTGACCCCACTTTGGATGTTATACTTGGCTAAACTACCAGACAGAGCTCATCCTCCAGCCTCAGTAGACCCACTCTCTCTGAACAGACCATCAGCAAGGTCTGGTGTGTGCTGACCATCTTCTCTGCCCAGTGCACAGTTGCTGTGTTTGCAACCACTGTTTTCTGAAGAAGCTCTTCCTCTCCTTCTCCTTTTCCTTCTCCTTCTCCTTCTCTTCCTCCTCCTCCTCCTTTTTCTTCTTCACCTCCTCCTCCTCCTTCTTTCTTCTTCTCTTTCTTCTTTCTTCCTTTTCTTCTTCTTCTTCTCCTTGTTCTTCTTCTTTTCTTCTCAGGGTATTGCTCTGTTGGCCAGGCTAGGGTGCAGTGGCGCAATCTTGGCTCACTACAGCCTTGACTTTCTGGGCTCAAGTGATCCTGCCATCTCAGCCTGCAAGTAGCTATGGCTACGGGCATGTGCCATCATGCCCAGATAATTTTATTTTTTGCAGAGATGGGTTCTCACTATGTTGCCCAGGCTGGTCTTGAACTACTGGACTCAAATGGTCCTCCTGCCTTGGCCTCCTAAAATGCTGGGATTACAGGCCTGAGACACCTCACTGGGCCTTTTCTTCTTCTTCTTCTTCTTTTTTTCTGAGATGGAGTCTCACTCTGTTGCCCAGCCTGGAGTGCAGTGGCGCAGTCTCAGCTCACTGCAACCCCTGCTTCCTGGGTTCAAGTGAATCTCCTGCCTTAGCTTCCCAAGTAGTTGGGATTATAGGCGTGCACCACAATGCCCAGCTAATTTTCTTTCTTTCTTTGGAGACGGAGTCTCACTGTGTTGCCCAGGCTGGAGTGCAGTAGCATGATCTGGGCTCACTGTAAGCTCCGCCTCCCGGGTTCAGCCATTCTCCTGCCTCAGCCTCCTGAGTAGCTGGGACTATAGGCGCCCGCCACCACACCTGGCTAATTTTTGTGTATTTTTAGTAGAGACGGGGTTTCACCATGTTAGCCAGGATGGTCTCGATCTCCTGACCTCGTGATCCTCCTGCCGCGGCCTCCCAAAGTGCTGGGATTACAGGCGTGAGTCACCGCGCCTGGCCTCTTTTTTTGTATTTTTAGTAGAGACTGGGTTTCACCATGTTGGCCAGGCTGGTCTCGAACTCCTGACCTCAAATGATCCACCCACTTTGTCCTCCCAAAGTGCTGGGATTACAAGTGTGAGTCACCACACCTGGCCATTTTCTTTTTTTTAACTCTGGTTGGTAGGGGGGATCATTTGCCTTCGGTAAAAGGCGTAGATCTTTTTTTTTTTGAGACGGAGTCTTGCTTTGTCGCCCAGGCTGAAGTGCAGTGGCGCGATCTCAGCTCACTGCAAGCTCCGTCTCCTGGGGTTTACGCCATTCTCCTGCCTCAGCCTCCCGAGTAGCTGGGACTACAGGCGCCCGCCATCTCGCGCGGCTAGTTTTTTGTATTTTTTAATAGAGACGGGGTTTCACCGTGTAGGCCAGGATGGTCTTGATCTCCTGACCTCGTGATCCACCCATCTCGGCCTCCCAAAGTGCTGGGATTACAGGCTTGAGCCACCACGCCCGGCCGGAGATCTTAATAGTATGATTCAATGAGTTTTGATAAATACTCAAGGAGGTTTTGAGGCCTCCTTCTGAGGGATGAAGAGCAGAGGAGGATTACCTACTCTCTCCAAGGCTCCACTTCCCATACCTGACTAGGGCTGGGGTTTCATGGACCCTGGACTGTGGTTCTCAGTCAGGATCAGGGAATCAGGTCTGAAACCCACTGGCTGGTGGCCACATAGATTCCCTCAGGGGCTGGAGGACGTGTCCACATACCCGGTCCTGATAGAGGAGTTGCTGAGTCGTGGCTGGAGTGAGGAAGAGCTTCAGGGTGTCCTTCGTGGAAACCTGCTGCGGGTCTTCAGTCAAGTGGAAAAGGTACTCTGGGCTGGGCAAGAGAGTAGCTGAGGGGTCTGAGCAGGTGTGTCGAGGAGAGCTGTGGAAGCTGAGCACTGACTGCCACCTCTAGGTACAGGAAGAAAACGAATGGCGAAGCCCGTTGGAAGACAAGTTCCCGGATGAGCAGCTGAGCAGTTCCTGCCGCTCTGACCTCTCACGTCTGCGTCAGAGACAGAGTCTGACTTCAGACCAGAAACCCACTGAGATTCCCACACACTGGACACCCAAGTTATCAGCCAAGTGGTCACCCTCAGAGTCCTCCCCCAATATGGCCCTAGTCTTCATAGTTGTGGTCACCTTCCTGGTCCTTATTCTGGGGCTCTGATGACCCAGTTAGTCCTGCCAGATGTTACTGTAGCAAGCCACAGACACCCCACAAATTTCCCCTGTTTTGCAGGCACAAATATTTCCTGAAAATAAATGTTTTGTACATAGAACCAGACATGAGTTTCCTTCTTTGCAGTGGGGTCTGGTGGCATAGTCTCCCAATGCTGGTGGTTGGTGGGGGAATCCTTCATTTCAGCCACCAGTTGTTCAAGGAAAGACTGTTGGCAGGAGCCCGAGGTGACCCAGGTGGTTGGGCTCAGCACTGGATGAAAACAGTGGTGAATCCGGTGGCAGGAGGTGGACCCTATTCCGTGTCCCTTCTGAGTAGCTCATCTCTTACTTTTTATTTTTACTTATTTATTTATTTATTTTTGAGGCAGAGTCTCACTTTGTCCCCCAGGCTGGAGTACAGTGCCACAATCATAGCTCACTGCAGCTTTGAACTCTTGGGCTCAAGTGATCCTCCTGCCTCAGCCTCTCAAGTAGCTGGGACTATAGGCATGCACCACCACACTCAGCTAATTTATTTTATTTTTATTTTTACTTTCTGGATTTTTTTTTTTTTTTTTTTTTGAGATGGAGTCTTGCTCTATTGCCCAGGCTGGAGTGCAGTGGCGCAATCTCGGCTCACTGCAAGTTCCACCTCCCGGCTTCAAGCAATTCTCCTGTCTCAGCCTCCTGAGCAGCTGGGACTAGAGGTGCCGCCACCATGCCCAGCTAATTTTTGTATTTTTAGTAGAGATGGGGTTTCACCTTGTTGGTCAGTCTGGTCTCGAACTCCTGACCTCAGGTGATTCAACTGCCTCGGCCTCCCAAAGTGCTGGGGGATTACAGATGTGAGCCACCGTGCCTGGCTTTTTATTTTTTTATTTTTTATTATTATTGTTTTGAGATGGAATCTCGCTCTGTCGCCCAGGCTGGAATGCAGTAGCGTGATCTCAGCTCACTGCAACCTCAGCCTCCCGGGTTTTTTTTTTTTTTTTTTTTTTTGAGACGGAGTCTCGCTCTGTCCCCCTGGCTGGAGTGCAGTGGCGCGATCTCGGCTCACTGCAAGCTCCGCCTCCCGGGATCATGCCATTCTCCTGCCTCAGCCTCCTGAGTAGATGGGACTACAGGCGCCCGCCACCGCGCCCGGCTCATTTTTTTGTATTTTTAGTAGAGTCGGGGTTTCACCATGTTAGCCAGGATGGTCTCGATCTCCTGACCTTGTGATCTGCCCGCCTTGGCCTCCCAAAGTGCTGGGATTACAGGTGTGAGCCACCGCGCCCGGCCTGCCTCCCGGTTTTAAGTGATTCTCCAGCTTCAGATCCTGAGCAGCTAGGACTACTAGCATGCACCACCACACCCAGCTGATTTTTCTTTTTTCGGTAGAGATGGAGTTTCACTATATTGGCCAGGCTGGTCTCAAACTCCTGACCTTGTGATCCACCCGCCTTGGCCTCCCAAAGTGTTGGGATTATAGGAGTGAGCCACCGCATCTGGCCAGCTTTCTTTTTTTCATCACTTCACTTAGAAGGAAGATTTTTAAAATTTTTTTATAGAGACAAGGATCTCCCTATGTTGCCCAGGCTGGTCTTCAACTCCTAGACTCAAGCAATCCTCCCACCTTGGCCTCCCAAAGTGCCAGGATTACAAGAGTGAGCCACCATGCCCGGATGGAGTAGGGTAACTTTGATTTACCTAGTCAACCATAAGCAAACATTTTAAACTGTGCTTATGTATTATTTTGATAATATTTAAAAAATTAATTGTAACTTCATGTCCTCTCCTTTCATGTGTCTAATGTAGGAAATAGGGAGTCCTCTGAACCTCTTCCAGTTCTGGGGGCTGCCCATTAAAATAATACTTTTTTTTTCCTGAGACAGGGTCTCACTCTGTCACCGCTGGAGTGCAGTAGCACGATCATGCCTCACTGCAGCCTCATCCTCCTGGGCTCAGGTGATCCTCCCACCTCTGTTTCCTGAGTAGCTGGGGCTATAGGCACACACCACCATGCCCAGCTAATTTTTGTATTTTTTGGAGAGACAAGGTTTCACCATGTTGCCCAGGCTGGTCTCAAACTGCCAGACTCAAGTGATCCACCCACCTTGCCCTCCCAAAGTGCTGGGATTACAGGCATGAGCCTCTGCGCCCGGCCTAAACAATTTAAAATAATAGGCTGGGAGCGGTTGCTCACACCTGTAATCCCAGCACTTTGGGAGGCCAAGGCGGGCGGATCACGAGGTTGAAGATCGAGACCATCTTGGCTAGCATGGTGACCCCCCCCATCTCTACTAAAGACACAAAAAAATTAGCCGGCTGTAGTGGCACGCGCCTGTGGTCCCAGCTACTCGGGAGGCTGAGGCAGGATAATTGCTTGAACACAGGAAGCAAAGGTTGCAGTGAGCCGAGATCACACCACTAAACTCCAGCCTGGGTAACAGAGTCAGACTCCCTCTCAAAAAAAAAAAAACCCAAAAACAACAACAAAACAAAACTAAAATAATAATAATTATTATTATTTAAAACAGCTGTACATGCAATCCTTCTACACTTTTCTTAAACTATTAGCAAAGTTGCCATTCTTCATGTTGTTACAAGTCACTTAAATAAAGACCTTCGGCCGGGCGCGGTGGCTCAAGCCTGTAATCCCAGCACTTTGGGAGGCCGAGACGGGCGGATCACGAGGTCAGGAGATCGAGACCATCCTGGCTAACATGGTGAACCCTCGTCTCTACTAAAAATACAAAAACTAGCCGGGCGAGGTGGCAGGCGCCTGTAGTCCCAGCTACTTGGGAGGCTGAGGCAGGAGAATGGCGTAAAAATCCGGGAGGCGGAGCTTGCAGTGAGCTGAGATCAGGCCACCGCACTCCAGCCCGGGCGACGAGACTCTGCCTCAAAAAAAAAAAATAAAGACCTTCATGGCAGGTCGGTGAGGTTTACGGGAGACCAAAATAAACATGACCTTTCTCTGCCCTTCCTGAGAGAACCAAAGCTAGAAGCAGCTGGGTCACACTTGGCCATTAATCCCCAGGCATGAGGAGGAGCAGACAGCAACGAACAAGGGGAAGTAGTCACCAGAGGCCAAGGCCCTCCTCGAGGTGCCCTCTCAGAAGGGGATGCACACTTATCAGGGAGCCCAGGTGGAAAAACAAGAGACAGAAACAGATGCAGAGGGAGGATAATTTAGATTCGGTTTGTGTCACTGGCCTTTCTCAGCAGGACCTGGTTCAGGCCGAGGGGTTCAGATGCTACCCAGATTCAGGTTTTTTTTTTTTTGAGACGGAATTTTGCTCTTGTTGCCCAGGCTGGAGTGCAGTGGCGCAATCTTGGTTCACTGCAACCTCTGCCTCCCAGGTTCAAGCGATCCTCCTGCCTCACCCTCCTAAGTAGCTGGGATTACAGGCACCCGCCACCACGCCCGGCTAATTTTTTTTTTTTTTTGTATTTTTAGTAGAGACAGGGTTTCACTATGTTGGCCAGGCTGGTTTCCAACTCCTGACCTCAGGTGATCCATCCACCTTGGCCTCCCAAAGTGCTGGGAATACAGGCGTGAGCCACAATGCCCGGCCTTTGTTTGTTTGTTTGTTTGTTTGTTTGTTTTGATACAGGGTCTCACTGCCATTGCCCAGGATGGAGTGCAGTGGCAGGATCTCAGCTCACTGCAGCCTCAACTTCCTGGCCTCAAGTGATTCTCCTACCTCAGCCTCTGGAGTAGCTGGGACCTCAGGTGCGCACCACCACGCCTGGCTAATATTTTGTATTTTTAGTAAAGACAGCATTTCACCATGTTGCCTAGGCTGGTCTCAAACTCCTGGACTCAAGCAATCTACCTGCCTTGGCTTCCCAAAGTGCTAGGATTGCAGACATGAGCCACTGCGCTGGCCCAGATGCAGCTGTTTTGTTTGTTTTGAGACGGAGTCTCGCTCTGCTGCCCAGGCTGGAGTGCAGTGGTGCAATCTCAGCTCACTGCAACCTCCGCCCCCTAGGTCCAAGTGATTCTCCTGCCTCAGCCTCTTGAGCAGCTAGGATTACAGGCAGGCGCCACCATGCCTGGCTAATTTTTGTATTTTTAGTAGAGATGGGGTTTCACTGTGTTGGCCAGGCTGGTCTCAAATTCCTAGACTCAAGCAATCTGCCCACCTCAGCCTCACAGACTGCTGGGATTACAGGCATGAGCCACTGCACCCGGCCCAAGATGCAGTTTTGACTTCCATTTCCCCTGCACCAGGGTTTTCTCAACAGGAAATGATGAGGGGCTGCTGGAAGCTGCCTTGTGTTGTCTTGAAGGAGGATTTCTGCCCCAGGTGAAATAATGTGTCAGAGCAAGCCCCCTCATGCTCTCAGGATCAAGAGCCCTAGTCTGATCTTGTCCCAGAACTCCATGCCTTAGAGGATCCACCTGTGCCTCCTCCACAACAGTTGTTGTAATGCCCAAACTAGATCTCTGCTGGGCTGTTAGCCAACACTGGATCCCCTCTCCACTCCTCCTGCCTGATCCAGACCCCATCCTTTCAAGCAAGGTTCAGCTACTGCTGTGGTGGTTTCACCAACCCCCTATGACCCTGATTAGCCCTCACCAGCACTACCCATGAATTCCCTTAGCCAGTATCACTATAATACAGAAAGAAATGAGATGCAAACTGCTCAGGGTGTAGGTAGATCTCTTGCTGAGAGGGCCACTATTAACTAACATTGGATGTGTAGACTCTTCTGGGTCTTTTTGTGTGTGTATATTAACATATATAGAGAAAAAACATTCAATACTAAATGCTAAAACAGGTCCAGATGCAGTGGCCCATGCCTGCAACTGGAACACTTTGGGAGGCCAAGGTGGGAGGATCACATGAGGCCAGGAGTTTGAGACCAGCCTGGACGACACAGAAAGACCCTATCGCTAAAAAAGAACTAAGGCTGGATGTGGTGGCTCATGCCTATAATCCCAGCACTTTGGGAGACCTAGGTGGGCAGATCGCTTGAGCTCAGGAGTTCAAGGCTGCAGCGAGCTATGATCACCCCACTGCAACTCCAAGGAAAAAAGCTAAAATAATGATCCCCCATAAAAATTGTTCTTAAATTTCATTTGCGGGGCTGGGCACAGTGGCTCATGCCTGTAATCCCAGCACTTTGGGAGGCAGAGGCAGGCAAATCACTTGAGGTCAGCAGCTCAAGACAGCCTGGCCAACATGGTGAAACCCCATCTCTACTGAAAATACAAAAATTATCCAGGCATGATGGCGGGCGCCTGTAATCCCAGCTACTTGGGAGGCTAAGGAAGGAGAATGGCTTGAACCCACGAGGTGGAGGTTGCAGTGAGCTGAGACTGCACCATTGCACTCCAGGCTGGGCAACAAGAGCCAAAACTCTGTCTCAAAACATGAAATGAAATGAAATAATGAAATGAAATGAAATATCTATAGGGAATCTTTTTCTGTCAGTCAAAACAGACAGATCGAATTAACCCTTCTGAGTCTCAGCTTAGAGTATTTTACCTGCCTCGGAGCTGGGCACAAGCCGGCAGCTAACCCCCACGTGGGCCTGGGTAGGAGGTGAGATCAGGAAGATCCCTGGGCCCCTACTAGTTCCCCGCCTGGCCTGCTCCCCTAATTGTCTTAGGGGTCTACGGAGCCAGCGCTGGGGGTGGAAGGGCTAGGGGTCCTCGACGCTGCAGCGGCGGTTCCGGCCCATTGGGGCGCTCTCCTACCTGGAGACGGAAAAGCCGTGGCGCCCCCTTGCGTGGCTCTTCGGTCGCGGAGTCGCGTGACTTCAATTCCCTCTTCGCGAGGCCACGAGGCTGGGTCGTCATGGTCCGGACCCCATTGTCGGCCTCTGCCCGTCACCTGCTCCTCCCAGGCTCCCGCGGCCGACCCCAGCGCCATATGCAGCCCACAGGCCACGAGGGTTCCCGCGCGCTCAGCCGGCGGCATCTGCGGCGTCTGCTGCTCCTGCTATTGCTGCTGCTGCTGCGGCAGCCCGTAACCCGCGGGGAGACCACGACGGGCGCCCCCAGAGCCCTCTTCACGCTGGGCTCCCCCAGTCCCTTCACCACGCCGGGCGTCCCCAGCGCCCTCACTACGCCAGGCCTCACTACGCCAGGCACCCCCAAAACTCTGGACCTTCGGAGTCGCGCGCAGGCCCTGATGAGGAATTTCCCCCTCGTGGACGGGTATGTAGGTGCAGCGTTTGGGCAATGCGGGGTGAACACACCCTTGGGCAGGAGAGGAGGTTCAGAGCATGCAGGGCTATCAAGGAGGCTCCCTCACACCACCCCTGGATGCCCTCTCTCCTCCATCACCCATGGGTGCCCTTCCCCCCATTACCGCATTCCTGGTGGAACCTAACCCCCTCCCTCCAACCTGACTTCAGGAGGTCTCTATATGGTCTGTGTGAGGAGGTGCCTGGTGGGGTGGGGGAGGGTAGACCCAAGCACCTGGTATATCCTGACTGATCTGGAGGCCTTGTTTCCATCTGACCTTCACGCCCCCAGCCACAATGACCTGCCCCAGGTCCTGAGACAGCGTTACAAGAATGTGCTTCAGGATGTTAACCTGCGAAATTTCAGCCACGGTCAGACCAGCCTGGACAGGCTTAGAGACGGCCTCGTGGGTGCCCAGGTACCACAGGGACACACAGGGTGCCACAGCATGGCTGCTGGGGGATGTTGGGGTCACAGAAACCTGGGTCGGCCAGCCTCTGGGTGACTAAATACAATGGGGCATGCAGTGTGCCATCATGTGGCTTCTAAGGAAAGTGGGGCCTTGGAGGCCAAGACAGGCTAGCTGCATGGATGCCCAGGTTCTGTGGAACTTGCAGAAAATGACCAGAAAATCCCTGGCGTGGGGTCAGCCTGCTGTAACCACAAAGGAAATGGTGGATTGGCCTTGGGGCTTTCACATAGCACATGGACTAACAGCAGTTTTTTGCTTGTTTGTTTGTATTTTTAAGACAGTGTCTCCTTCTGTAGCCTAGGCTGGAGTGCAGTGGCACGATCTCGGTTCGCTGCAACCTCTGCCTCCCAGGTTCAAGCAATTCTCCCTGCCTCAGCCTCCTGAGTAGCTGCGATTACAGGCACTCACCACCATGTCTGGCTAATTTTTGTAGTTTTAGTAGAGACAAGGTTTTACCATGTTGGCCAGACTGGTCTCAAACTCCTGACCTCAGGTGATCTGCCCTCCTCGGCCTCCCACAGTGTGGGAATTACAGGCATGAGCCCCTGGGTCTGGCCATAACAGTAATTTATGATGTGTTGTGAGTCCATCATTTGACTGCTGGCAGCAGTCATCAAGGAGCCAGGCTTGGTGGTTCACATCTATAATGCCAATACTTTGGGAGGCTGAGACAGGAGGATTGTTTGAGCCTGGGGGGTCAAGGCTGCAATGAGTCATGATCACACCACTGCACTCTAGCCTGGGTGACAGAGCAAGACCTTGTCTCAAATTTTAAAATAAAATATATAAAAAATAAATTTAAAAAAAGTCATCGAGGTACCATGGAGTCATGTAGTGCCTCGCTTGGGGCCACTGACCCAAATGGGTATTATGGGGTGTGAGGCAAGAGGGGCAGGCCTAGGGGATGAAGACCACCCTGGCCTCATTCTGGACCCCTTGACCTACCCTCAGTTCTGGTCAGCGTCCGTCTCATGCCAGACCCAGGACCAGACTGCCGTGCGCCTCGCCCTGGAGCAGATTGACCTCATTCGCCGCATGTGTGCCTCCTACTCTGAACTTGAGCTTGTGACCTCAGCTGAAGGTGGGCCCGCAGATGAGAGGATAGTCAGGATGTCACTCTGGAGATTCTGTTCCTGGGATCTAACCACTTGACTCTCTACCTCCTTCTAGGTCTGAACAGCTCTCAAAAGCTGGCCTGCCTCATTGGCGTGGAGGGTGGTCACTCACTGGACAGCAGCCTGTCTGTGCTGCGCAGTTTCTATGTACTGGGAGTGCGCTACCTGACACTCACCTTCACCTGCAATACACCATGGTGAGCACAGCACCTGGCCAGGATGCTAGATGGCATGGTGTGGAAACTGCCCCATCCGTGGCATGGGTGTGACCAGGCTGTTGAGGATAAAGGGGTCTGCAGAGGGAGGCTGGACACCCAGAGGGTCTCTCACAGTCCCAGAGAGCAGCTGGTCCTGCACCTGTTCTGGAAGTGGGATGGATGGATAGACCCAGGGCTCCCAGGACCTGATGGCCCAAGGTGTGATCAGCTAAATTGCCCTTCCTTGGCTGTCCTGCAGGGCAGAGAGTTCCACCAAGTTCACACACCACATGTACACCAATGTCAGCGGGTTGACAAGCTTTGGTGAGGTGAGGACTCCTGTTTTGTACCCCACCCCACCTGCTCCCTATGGATATGTGTATACACCTTTGCATCCTAACACCCTCCCCCACAAAAAAACCTAATTGTTTCTGCAGAAAGTGGTAGAGGAATTGAACCGCCTGGGCATGATGATAGATTTGTCCTATGCATCGGACACCTTGATGAGAAGGGTCCTGGAAGTGTCTCGGGCTCCTGTGATCTTCTCCCACTCAGCCGCCAGAGCTGTGTGTGACAATTTATTGAATGTTCCCGATGACATCCTGCAGCTTCTGGTGGGTGGCCATCCCAGCTCTCAAACCTAGGGCTAGGCATGTGTTATCCAAAGGTTCTTGACCCTGAGCAGAGAAAGCCACCAGGCCGGGTTTCACACACCCTTGGACCACAGGCTGGTTAATCCTCCTCCATCCCTGAAACTCAAGGCCAAGTCATTTCCACCCAGGGACCCACAAGCCCAGAGAGGTGAAGCCTCTTCCAACCCCTGAAGCCAGGACGGAGCACAGTCCTACCAGGGCCCCCACAGCACAGAAGGCGTGCTTTCAGGCCAGAAGGGCTGAGTGTCCCTTTATCCCTTTAGAAGAAGAATGGTGGCATCGTGATGGTGACACTGTCCATGGGGGTGCTGCAGTGCAACCTGCTGGCTAACGTATCCACGGTGGCAGGTGAGTCCCTCCTCAGCTTTGTGCAGCGCCGGCTTGGGCTGTGGCTGCCAGGGCTCTCAGGACGACTCTAGCAGTCTAGTGCACCTCTTGGGCAATGGGCAGACCTCCCAATGACCCAGAGGCAGCAGACACAGCTCTTCAGTGCCACCCAGACCTGCAGCCACAGAGTCGGCGCGCTGATGGGTTTGATACCTCTTGGTTTTGCTTCCAATCCTTGAATTCTCTCATTCCCCACATGTCTGGGCAGAACAGGCTGAGCCCCACCAGGCTCTCAAGGAACCCAGAGGCAGGGTGGCTCCTGGGCAGGAAAAGGCCCAAAGGGGTGGCTCCAAGGTCCCCACTCTAGGTCCATGGACCAGTGTGTAGCCGCTTCAGGACTCATGACTGGCCATGAGCTAGCTCTGTGGAGCCAACTGCCACAGCCTGGAGTGCTAGGGACAGGGCTGGTGCCAGGGTCTAACTCCAGCCTAGTGCTGCCCACACTCACCTCTACCTTAGATCACTTTGACCACATCAGGGCAGTCATTGGATCTGAGTTCATCGGGATTGGTGGAAATTACGACGGGGTTGGCCGGTGAGTGCTTCCCTGAGGTTTCTCTTAGGCTGGGGTGCCGCAGGGAGTCCTTTAGTCTTCGTTCCCATCCTGACATCCTCTTATCCAGGCCTCAGCCACACGCTCTGGTCTCGTAGCCCACCTGACACTCCCCACTCTCAGGGCCTGTTTCCTAGGTTCTCCCTGTCCCTTCAGTGGCTCAGTGGCCCTACTCCAAGTTGTCACACTTGCTAAATACTCCCCTCCCCCAGGCAGGGCTCATCTGTCCAAGATAAGCTCCACTCCCAGCCCTGCAGACCAGCTGTGGGCTGACCATCTGCTCGCAGGTGGAGGCTACAGAAGCCCAGTCCTCCAGGAGCCTCCTTGGTTGCATTCACTAGCCTGAAGAACTTGGCCTTCAGTTTCCCCTGTGTGACTAGGGCTGGTGGGTAGCAGGCCCTAACCCAGGAGGTCCCACAGCTGGCTGGTGGGTGGCCACACAGGTTCCCTCAGGGGCTGGAGGACGTGTCCACATACCCAGTCCTGATAGAGGAGTTGCTGAGTCGTAGCTGGAGTGAGAAAGAGCTTCAAGGTGTCCTTCGTGGAAACCTGCTGCGGGTCTTCAGACAAGTGGAAAAGGTAAGCTGGGCTGCTGGACAGGATGGTTCAGTGGTTTGAGCAAGGGAGGGGATTGCTGTGGGAGCCTCTGACTGCGGACTTCCTCCCCCAGGTGAGAGAGGAGAGCAGGGTGCAGAGCCCCGTGGAGGCTGAGTTTCCATATGGGCAACTGAGCACATCCTGCCACTCCCACCTCGTGCCTCAGAATGGACACCAGGCTACGCATCTGGAGGTGACCAAGTGGCCAACCAGTCGGGTCCCCTGGAGGTCCTCAGATGCCTCCCCATACCTTCTTCCAGGCCTGGTGGCTGCTGCCACCTTCCCAACTGTCATCTAGTGGCTTTGCTGACACGGCTGGTCCCCCCAGAAGTCACTGTGGCAAAGTCTCACAAAGTCCCCCATCCTAGTTCATTCATAAGCACATGCTGAGAATAAACATTTTACACACGGAGCCAGGTGCACATGTCCTTCCTTCTCCCTAGCGGGAGTGGGGGCAGGTGGGCTCTTGGTCAGTGAGGGATCTTGTGGTCTAGCCACAGCTGCTCAAGGTGGGTGCTTCCCACTCACCTCCAGCTTTGGCTCTCTCAGGAAGGCCAGAGGCATCTTATGAAATTCTTAAGCTAAAAGCTTGAGCCCACAGAAGAACACAAAGGAAGTGAGTTCAGTTTCAGTCCCTTCGTGGAGTGTGACAGTGGGGTGCTTCCCAGTTTCTCTCCAGGAGGTTAAATGTGTTTGTTTTTTTTAGAAGCTGATACTATTTATAGAATAAAGAACTTGGCCGGGTGCGGTGTCTCACACCTGTAATCCCAGAATTTGGGAGGTGGAGGCGGGCAGATCATGAGTTCAGGAGATCAAGACTATTCTGGCTAACACAGTGAAACCCCATCTCTACTAAAAATACAAAAAATTAGTCGGGCGTGGTGGCACATGCCTGTGGTCCCAGCTACTCGGGAGGCTGAGACAGGAGAATCGCTTGAACCCAGAAGGCAGAAGTTGCAGTGAGCTGAGATTGCGTCACTGCACTCCAACCTGGGCAAAAGAGTGAGACGCCGTTCCTGCCGACCCCCCCAAAAAAGAATAACTTGTTTGGAATTATCTGGAGAGTACCTTTGTAAAAGATTTCTCAGATTAGGTCCTCTGATTTTTTAAAAAACTTATTTTTAAATGTGGGGGTGCAGAATCACCAAATCTTTTTTTTTTTGAAACGGAGTCTCGCTCTGTCTCCCAGGCTGGAGTGCAGTGGCGCAATCTCGGCTCACTGCAAGCTCCGCCTCCCGGGTTCAAGCCATTCTCCTGCCTCAGCCTCCTTTGTAGCTGGGACTACAGGTGCCCGCCACCTTGCCCGGCTAATTTTTTGTATTTTTAGTAGAGACAGGGTTTCACCGTGTTAGCCAGGATGATCTCGATCTCCTGACCTTGTGATCTGCCCGTCTTGGCCTCCCAAAGTGCTGGGATTACAGGCGTGAGCCACCGGGCCGGCCTTGAAGGTTTTTTTGTTTGTTTGAGACAGTGTTTCGCTCTTGCTGGAGTGCAATGGCCCATCTCGGTTCACTGAAACCTCCGCCTCCAGGGTTCAAGTGATTCTCCTGCTTCAGCCTCCCAGCTAGCTGGGATTACAGGCACCCGCCACCACGCCCAGCTAATTTTTTTGTATTTTTAGTAGAGATGGGGTTTCACCATTTGACCAGGCTAGTCCCAAACTCCTCACCTCAGGTGATCCTACCGCCTCAGCCTCCCCAAGTGTTGGGATTACCGGCGTGAGCCACCGCGTCCGGCCTGGATCAGGAGTTTGATAAGTGAGGGTAGGGACAGAGGCTAGGTAGATGTCCCCCAGAGTGAACAGTGGGTGATGCCCAGAAACTCCACAGGTCTCAGGTGAGAGAGAGAGATTTGAAGGGCTGAGGCTGTGAGTTGGGTGGCGAGGGATGCGCCTGCAGAGGTCGGGGTCGGGCCGCATTGGGCAGGGCCTTATGGGCCGGGAGCTAGTAGGATTTCCTTCGGAAGAGGCGGCTCTACGTGAGCAGGGGCGAGGGCAGGGAGTCCAGTAGGAAGGACGCTACTGTGGGCGGCCGAAGGTGGCGTGAGGGGTGGGTGGGTCAGGTCGGCAGGGCCCGCCGCGGGGGCCCTGGGGGAGGGGTCAGAGGGTGGTAAGCTCGGGGGTCGTCTCGCGGGGCCCAGCGGCTCTGATTCCGCACCCCCCCACCCCCGAGCTGGAGGCTAGTAGGTGGCGTATTCAGAGGACGCCACCCGAGCCACGCGAGGGAGAAGAGTGGAGATAGACAAGTAAGATGGGCTCTGGGGTTTTCTGATAGACAAAAAAATAGTAAAGCCAACTAGATAAGTAATCTGAAGCAGTGGAGAAGAAAGTGAAAGAAACGTTAGGAGCAAACAAGTAAACGGCTTGCGTAGAGGAACACCCAGGAGGTGAGATAGTCAGAGTAACTTAAAATGAAGAGACTTGGCTAAAGCACCCAGTGTACAGGCCCAAAAAGGCAAGCGGGGCAGGCGCGGCGGGGGAGGGTGGGTGTGGGTGTTCTTCCTGCCGAGGACGTAGCAGCCCCTGGGGAAGGACCGAGAATCCCCAGCTGCCTCCAACAGGAGAGGCTGCGGCTAGAGGGCCCAGGACTGGGACGGGACCTTCGCGGGGGTCCGGTTTCCAGGGTCGCGGAGAAGTTGGATGCAGACGCTTGAAATGGGAAGGAGGTATCCGGGGATGGCAGGAGGCCCTGGGCAGGCGGCTTCTGCAGTCCTGGGCCGGTCCGGCCTGCCCTGCCCGGTCCAGGGCGCAGAGCAAGGACACCCCACGACCCATCTCACAGAGCCCTAAAATAACCCCTAGGTGGAAGTGTGTTTCCCCCATTTTACAAATATAGCATCTGGGGCTCAGAGAGGGCGGCCTCTCACCCGACGTCACACAGGAACCGGGCCCGCCCCCAGGCCGTGGAGCCAGTAGAAGTGCCCCCGCCTAGGGGTCTTCCCGCCACCAGGGCCCCCGCTCTGGGAGGAGCCGGCACGAGCCCCTCCCGCTCTCCGCCCCCGAGGGGCGGCCCGGGGGGCGGGCGGAGGAAGTGAGCGCAGCGGGGAGGAATGCGAACGGGCGGGGCGTGTCGGCCCGGGGCGGCGGGGACAGCGGCGGGCGGCCAGGACGGCGGGTGCGGCGGGGCTGAGTGTGCGCGATGCCTCACTTCACCGTGGTGCCAGTGGACGGGCCGCGGCGCGGCGACTATGACAACCTCGAGGGGCTCAGTTGGGTGGACTACGGAGAGCGCGCGGAGCGCGAGGACTCGGACGGTGAGGGCGCGTTCTGAGGGGCCGTGGCGGGGCAGCGGGGCCTGCCACCCGGGGCCGCCATCCCGGGTCCGCGCCCGCACTTATCCGGGGACCTTGCGCGCACACGTCGGTGTGGACTCAACTTTCTTTGGTCCACGCCACAGCCACTGGCTCGTCGCACCGCGCGCGCAGACACGATTTTCCTCGGCCCCCGGCGCCCGCCCCGGGCCACTTTCTCCACCCCAGCTCCTCCCCTGTGGGCCGAGGGCGGGGGCTGCAGACGTGGCCGCCGAGGGAAGCCAGCCGGCCGGGCCGCCCAGCTTTGGGACGGGGGCGAGACCCCATCTCAGGCCCTTCCCGGCCCTTCACCTTCGGTGAATCCCACATCCTCTTCTCGCCTCAGTTCCCCACTTGAGATTCAGCGTCTTTGCCTGTGAGACGACCCTCTCCCCAACTACCCAAACCCCTCCGTGTGCCTCTCTGCGCCAACCTGCACTTTGGCCAGAGTGTACCCACTGGAGGTCTATGGGTAACTGCCTGTGAGTGCGCCAGTGTAGATCTGTAGGGACAGTGGGCCTCTGTGAAGCACTCAACACGGAGACGAACGTTTAATCCTCCAGCATCACCCGTGGGATAAGTACTGTTACTCCCAATTAGGAAGCAGTGAAGGGAGGGGTGGCGGTTATGTAACTTGCCCAGGGGCAGTCAAGCCTGGGTGTGAGATTCCAGCACCTTAACTCTTTAACCTAGGTGCCAGGGCCCGGAGGTAAGCCCCATATCCCTCCTCCTTCCTTCCAGCCCTTTCTCTCCACAGCCCTTTCTCCATCTCCTACCCCAAGAGGCCCCCAGGGGACTGTTCTTGTTAAGGCCCACCCTTGGAGTGCAAACACGGCTGAGGACATGTGTCTGTGTATGTAGTGGCCTATGCATGTGTAATTGTGCTTGTACAAGTGTATGGCTGTGGGTATCACAGGATGAAGTCTGGTTCAGGTCAGGGTGTTCTCACAGCCCCTGTTTCCTGCAGGGTTGACAGTGATGAGGATGGTGATTTGACTGATGACAAATACCTGTGTGACCAATCATGATGGAGATATGTAGGAAGTGTGTGGTTGACACTTGCCACGTGACATGATCTGGACCTCTGATCTGTCCGTGATGATGACTGAGGTGATCCATGCCTGATGTAAATGATGGCTATGTGTGTGTATCACTTGATTGCCATGTGCAGAGGTAGCACAGGACAGTGGCATGGGCTGCTGGACATTGCAGAGGTTTTACAGGCTTGACAGCTGTGTGAGTGCCCCAGCCTCTGTGCCCTTGTCTGCCCCTAGCTTGATTCAAGTGGTCAAAGCAAAAGCCAGCATCCCTGCTTCCCTAACCCTGGGAGGACCTCTCTCCCCAGAGAGTGGACTGGGCTGCATCCCCAGGATCAGCCTGGACCAGTGGGCAGGCAGAGAGCTGAGCCTAGCTGCTGGCCCCGCCTTGGCCACGCCTTGGCCCCTACAGGGTGACTGGAGGGACCTGGAGCTACATTGGCTGAGTCCTGCTAGATCCCCGCAAGCTAGGCCAGCTCCTCCCACTACCTCCCTTCCTCTTTCTCCTCCTCTTACTCCTTTTCAGCCAGACCTTGGCTGTCTGCAGGATGAGGGACACCCTGAGCCCCGGTGAGTGATTTTGATCCTTGGTGGGGACTGCAAAGGGTCAGAGGGCACAAAGCACAGTGAGCCTCAGATCCATCTCCTGCCCCTTCCCCAGCTCGGTGCCCACACCTCTGCTCTGGGAGGTCTAGATGGGCTTACTTATCCAGCCCATCTTGGCCTGTGGGCAGGGGGTAGGGAGGTCCTGGAGGGGGCACCTCAGGCAGATATCCATGTGCACAGGAATCAGGAGGGTCACCTGGATCCCCACCTGCCACTGGTGCAGTCACAGTTGCTGGTGGAAACACAGTTGTGTAGGTCACAGGCAGTCCCTAGGCCTAGGCCATACTCAGATTTACTGGGGATCTCAAGTGGTGTCTAAGCAGCTTCGGCCTGGCAGGCGTGTCCAGACCTGCCCTGGAATTTTTGAAATGGCTGAGGCCAGAATGGGAGGTCTGAAGCTGAGGGCAGTACAGACATCCAGGCACTGCTTAGACCCTTACATTCCCACAAGCCCTTGGGAGCTTTGTGGGAACCCCGAGGAGTGCCCGCTGGGTGTCTGGCGCCAACTGTCCCTTTTCTAGTGCATCTGGGCAGTTGGAAAAACAAGTGTTACGATCTCCACCTCACAGAAGAGGAAACCAAAGCTGCACAGGGAATAAGCAGGTTTCCCTGGGTCACACGGGGGAAGGGCCAGGAATCCAAGCCAGTCTGCCGCAGTCTGAACGCACAGAGGCCTGGGTATACATACCCTGGCCAAATTGCAGCACTCTTCTCTATGTTTAAAGATTGTGCTGCATAGATGGACTGGAGTCTGTAGTAGTAACGGAACCTGCAGCTCAGCCCCCACCTGGCTCTGATGGACCCTGGGACCCAGATGTGGCCTTCTCCCTGGGTGGCCTTGCCTCTGAACATCTCTGAACTTCACTCTCGTTGTCCCTAAAAGGGAGTAAATGCTCTCTACTGGAGTGTTGCCGTGAGAACTAGAGACAACTTTTGGAAGGGCCTCGAGCCATCCTAGAGTGATGGCTGAAGGGACAAGGGATAGGCTAGATCTTAGAGGACCATTTACAGGCATTTGTGGGGGAGCCGCTGTGTGCTCAGCTGTATGTTTTCTGGATAGCAATACAATCTCCCCAGAAAGACTAGGCAACAGTGATGGGGCAGGCTGCAGTACGTGAGTTTAGAATCAATTATAATTGATTTCCAGCCAACTTCCACAAAAGGATCAGAAGCAATAGCCAACAAAAGAGTCTCCCCAAGTGATTGTTACTCTCAGGAAGATCAAAAACCATGCAGAGGAAGGGGGCAAGGACTCTGAGATGAGACAGATGGTGACTTTATCTAAAGAGTAAATTTAGCTTGGAGATTCCTGGCAGCCAAAGCAGAAAGAGAAGTAAGAAGAGCTGTATAGCTGCCATTTTCTGACAAAATGAAGCATCTGATTTATCAAAAGGAGACACTTTTTTTTGTCACAAAAATCCAAGAGTAATTTTCAAAGGCTTTTCACTGAAGGGCCATTAATGTCATTAATGTAAGGGGCAGAGTGTTACTGGGTTTTCAGATATTTCTTGGGACTCCTGATCCTGAACAAGCATGGAGGGCACAGCAGATATCATAGAGTGTCCGAAGAGCTACGTGACCTCACCTGGCTTTAACATGACATGGTGGACTATCTTGACCTCTGGCTGCCTTTGTCCACTGTACCATTGGCATTGACCTATGTGAATGTGGGACTGAGCTGCTTGGCTCACTTAGCTAGCCCAGGTTGCTGGGTGCAGCAGGTGTGCCACTTTCACATGCTGTGGGAAGGAAGAACTGACTTTGCCCCAGAAACTGTCATGGGCACACTTGATCTGTTAGTTTCCTTGGGGGATAAAGAATCCACAGCACAGCACCTGCTGAGTGGTTGTTGGCTCAAAGAAAGCAAGTGAAGCCTCATGCTGATAGCAAGAGATGTATCAGATGTAGGAGGATGCCTCAATCAGCATTCTCAGCTGCAGACAAGATAAATGAATTGTGGCCTATGTAAACAGAAAAGGTTGGCGGGCATGGCCAGTGCAGAGCCCAATCACACCACTAGCCTGGGCTGGTGGTGACAGTTCTGTTGCCACCTCCATCACTGAACACCATGCCAGTCCTTCTAACGTCAAAACTGCATACTACTGCCATCCAACACCAAGATGTGTGCTTTCCATTTGCTGTGAGGCCTTGAGCCAGGGCCGGGGCTGCGAGGGTAACTGGAGTGGAGGGAACACTCAGCACCTAGAAAATGAGTGCTTGGCGTCCTTCTTGGTGGGAAGCTGGGAATGGCACCCACTGAGACTCATAAGGGACAAGAGTTGGAAAACAGGGAAGAGTGAATGATGGGAGGCCAGAAAAAACAGTTGAGCTTTAGGAGTTGATGCAGGCTTATAAAAAAGGAGAATTTCACTCCTTTTGGCGAGATTTCTCGGAGTTGGGGCACTGGCTCACCAGCCTAGGGTTGTAGGCAGAGGTTAGTCTGGGGCAAGTGGCGGGATCTGGGGCAAGGGGGGCATTGTTCTGCCCCTGCCAGTAGTCCTGGCTCCCATTTTTCTCCCTGCTCAGTCTGACACCCACCGGTCCAACTTTCTTTTTTTTTTTTTTTTTTTTGAGGCGGAGTCTTGCTCTGTCCCCAGGACTGGAGTGCAGTGGCCAGATCTCAGCTCACTGCAAGCTCCGCCTCCCGGGTTTATGCCATTCTCCTGCCTCAGCCTCCCGAGTAGCTGAGACTACAGGCGCCCGCCACCTCGCCCAGCTGGTTTTTGTATTTTTAGTAGAGATGGGGTTTCACCGTGTTAGCCAGGATGGTCTCGATCTCCTGACCTCGTGATCCGTCCGTCTCGGCCTCCCAAAGTGCTGGGATTACAGGCTTGAGCCACCGTGCCCGGCCCGGTCCAACTTTCTTAGGCGACCCTAGAAGGCTCCTGGCATCCACTTCCGCTCTCCACGGCCTGGGGCTTGCCCCGCCTCCCAGCATGCCCTGGGCTGCCCCGCAGGATGCCCCCGCGCAGTGCATAGTGGGGTAGCCAGCCAGCCACCTTCGTTCGGGCCATGGCAGCCGAAGGTGCTCTGTGCGGCTTCGTGTATCTGGAGGGCACTGCCTGGGCGGTCCCTGAGGACACTGAGCCCTTGGCATCCTGCACATTGGGTACTCCGGAAAGGCTGGGAAATGGACTGGGGCGGGGAGGGGATCTGGGGGCGGATCAAAGGCTAGCCCCGCCCACCCGCAGGCCCCGCCCCTCGGCGTCCACATGTGCTTGTGCTAGGGTGCCTGCTCCCTCACCTGGATTCCCTTCACTGGAGGGAATGATGTCCCAGGTTTTGGTCACTGGCCACTCTCTAGCTATCTCTGGCCCTTCAAGGGCATTGGCACGGTGCGATGTGGAAACTGAGTTCCAACCTGGTGACACTGCAGCTCCAAAGTGCTCCACAGAAACGATGTTTTGGGGTCTGGCTTTCTGGGAAGGGGCACAGGCTGGGGGGTTCAGGAAACAGTCCCTGATTGTCTCTCTTTCTTCACAGGACATGGCAACCACAGAGAGAGCAGCCCTTTTCTTTCCCCCTTGGAGGCTTCCAGAGGAAGTGACTACTATGACAGGAACCTGGCACTGTTTGAGGTAGCTGAGGAGCCATTTTGGGTCACAGGTTTGGCAGACAGAGGCTTTAGCTAAGCAGTCAGGCTGGACACGTGGGCCTCCTCTGTTTGGCTCTTCCTCTCATCTCCTCTTGTCTTCCTGGCTCTCATGGCAGCCGGGCTGCAGTTCCCTTGGCCCTTTCAACTGAAACTGCCTTCCCGGAGGCCACTCACAACCCCACCCCCATTGCTACCTCCAGGACTGTTCACCTCTGACTTCCTTACAACCCCTCAGCAAGGACACGTCTGCTTAGGATTTCCCAACTCAGGATTTCTCCTCTTCTCTCCACTCCTGGTTCTTCTCCAAGTCCATGGTTCTTCGCTCTCCCAAGGATTCTTCCTTGTCCTTCTTGGTTGGCTCTTCTAGCTCTGTCTCCCTCTAGTTCCCTGAGGACTGGTCCATTTTCAGCTTTAGGGGATACGTCTCTGGAAAGATTCCCAAATATCTGCCTCTGTACTTGAGTTTTATCTTCTTCAGACTCAAGCTGAGCAGTGAGATCTGGATTTAAAATGTAGTTTAAGCTCCTAAACTCTGACCCACACGTTCAGCCATTGCATGGCTGAATAATGGAGACTCCTTAATCTCTCTTTTTTTTCTTTTTTCGTTTTGAGATGGAATCTCACTCTGTTGCCCCAGGCTGGAGTGCAGTGATGCGATCTTGGCTCATTGCAACCTCTGCCTCCCAAGCTCAGTGATTCTTCTGTCTCAGCCTCCCGAGCAGCCGGGATTACAGGCGCCTGCCACCACGCCTGGGTAATTTTTGTATTTTTAGAGACGAGGTTTCACCCTGTTGGCCAGGCTTGTCTTGAACTCCTGACCTCTAGTGATCCTCCTGCTCGGCCTCCCAAAGTGCTGGAATTACCACTGTCAGCCACCACATCCGGCCGAGGCTCCTCAATCTCCACATGCCCCCAAGGGCCCTCGTCTTCTCCTCTCACACCAAAGCAACTTCTCCCTGTGTGTTGATCAGAAGGGAGCTGACAGAGAGGGAAAAGCTAAATGTGGGCAGGGGGCAGGTGAAGGCACAGCATCGAGAAGGCTGCAGGAGCAGGGATCATTGCCTAGACCCCGGTGGGGCTGGGGAGCCTGAGCTCTGGGAGGCCTCCTGACCTGGGAAAGCAGCAAGGTTCTGCAGTGAAGGCCTTGGCCCAGCCCCGCCTGAGGATGGGCGGGAGAGTCAGGATCCCATCTCTGCGATTGATGTGGGTACTCGCAGGACTGGGGTCAAGGGAAGACCATCCAGGGAGATCAGGGTTTGGGCAGACAAGAGAGACTTCACTTGTCCCAGACATCACTCTTTTGCCCTCTTTTGTTCCCTGAGGTGACTAGGGTGACTTTTTGTGGGGAGGGTAGGCGTGAGTCCTAGAGGTGCAGCCATAGCTGGGAGGTGGCTGCGCAGAGCAGGCAGGATGAAGTGTGCCATTGCCCGCCTGCCAGACGTGTTCTTCCCTGCCCTCTCTCCCCTGAGGCAGGTGGTTTTCACAAATGGGCTGGCAGTGATTGTAGCCAAGGTGGGGTAGAGAAAAGCAGCCGCGGGGCTGGGCCTTTTGAGTGCCACGTCCTGGGGTGTGGTGTCCACACCTGTCCAGTTGGATGGCTTGGGCTTCCCCAGGCAGGAACTGGGATCAGGCCCAGGCCTGTCTCAGGGCTTGGAACAGGGCCAGGGATCAGGCAGCTGGCTTCACACAGCTGGTACCCACCTGGCCGAATGCCATCTTGCCCTGTGGCTCTGTTTACAGGAAGAGCTGGACATCCGCCCAAAGGTATCGTCTCTTCTGGGCAAGCTCGTCAGCTACACCAACCTCACCCAGGGCGCCAAGGAGCATGAGGAGGCTGAGAGTGGGGAGGGCACCCGCCGGAGGGCAGCCGAGGTGAGCTGACTGGGGCAGCAGAGGGGCCACACCTGGGAAGACAGACACAGCACCATGGATTTGGCTGTTTCCCCACATGGTGGTGAGCACACCAGGGGAAGTGGGTGCTAAGCATGGTGAGCAGGGAGGATGGGCACTGAGTGCCTTGGCTCAGGAGGCTTTAAGAAGTGAGCTAATGAGAATCTCCCCAGGGACAGAGGGCCAGGGAGGCCCTCAGGAATGACGGCGGGAGACACAGCTGCCTGTACTCAGTCTTTACTGTGTGCGAGGTACCACACCAGGCAGTGGGCCTGGGTTCTCACATGTCATCTGTTCAACAAAACCAAGAGGCAGGTGCTACTATACTCCCCATGTTTCAGATGAGGAAATAGTGTCAGGGACATTAAGGAACTTGTGTAAAGTGACTGAGCTAGACAAGATCAATCTGTAATGCTGGGAGATAGATTCGTGGATTTTTATGGGAGACAGATTTGTGGGATATGTAACTACACAAAATGCCAGATCAGTGACATTGTGTGAGGGTGGCTAAGGGTGTTGCCCTTGGAGCCAGCAACCAGGTTGTCTCTCGGAGGTCATGCAATTCAGAGCAAGTCACAAACCCTCCTGCTGCCCACAGTGTTGCCCAAGGCTCCATTGGCAGAACCCTCCAACAACCCCCTGGGTTCCTTGAGTGCCAGGGTCGGGGGACATGTGTATGTGATCGGAGCCTGATGCTGCCTTATGGGGCTTCCCTGTCCCACTTTTTGGTCACTAATCCAGTTCTCTGGCCCTTCAGCCCTCCTCTCTTTGGGGTGACTGTTACCTCTTTGCCTAGCTCCTCTGTGTCATTGGGGCTCAGTGTAGCTGAGGGCTGGGGATTTTTCTACATTTTTCATTTGGAGGCTAGGGACCCACCCTGTCTACATACTGACTCCCTGAGGTTTGGGAAGCAGCAGTGTTTTGGGAGGAGCTGAGGTGTGGCACTGGCTGTAGTATTCTCAGAGGTTGACACAAGCAGAAGGAGCTCCTGGCTGGGATAAGCCAGGCCTGCAGCCTCACACCTGGTTCTGAGATTTGGGCTTCTCTGGGGTGGGGCCAGCAGAGAAGGTAGACCTCACTGAAGCACATCTCTCACCTTGCCCTTCAGAGAAGCAAACCAGCACACAGACTTGACCCTGACCCTGTCCAGCCAGGTGTGATTTTGCTGGCATGTTCTGGACTGGATAGTGGAGAACCCTAACTGCATCTGTCCATGTCTGTCCAGCACTGCAGGAGTGTCTCAACCTCTGAGAGTACTCTGCCCACAGTGGTGACAGGATCCTTAGGTCAGAGCCTCATCCCTGTCCCTTCAGGCCAAGCCAGGGAGCTGATGGCGGGGAGTGAAGAGGCCCCTGAGAACAGGTAGTGCACATCTTAGCAGGAATGTGGGAGGGATGCATGGGCTGGAGAAGACCCATCATCCCTTGGCCCAGTGGAGAACCCGTGAGGATGCTTAGCTTAGCTATCCAGCTTACCTGGCCCCAGGGCAAGGATGGGAGAGGGTGGCTGGGTGTCCTAGCTCCAATAGTTTTTCCATGGAAGAAAGAGGAGCATTGGCTGGGCACAGTGGCTCACGCCTGTAATCCCAGCACTTTGGGAGGCCAAGGCAGGTGGAGCACAAGGTCAGGAGATCGAGACCATCCTGGCTAATGTGGTGAAACCCCGTCTCTACTAAAGATACAAAAAATTAGCCGGGCGTGGTGGCGCGCGCCTGTAGTCCCAGCTGCTCGGGAGGCTGAGGCAGGAGAATGGCATGAATCCGGGAGGTGGAGCTTGCAGTGAGCTGACATTGCGCCACTGCACTCCAGCCTGGGCGACAGAGCGAGACTCTGTCTCAAAAAAAAAAAAGAAAAAAAAAAGAAAGAGGAGCCGGGCCAAGTCTTTAAGGAGTCAGTAGGAAGCTAGGGATCTGGGGCTGCTGAGTCGTGGTCCTCACCCGGGGCAGGCCCAAGCAGGGGCCTCGGAAAAGGAAGGCTTGAAGCAGGAAGGGTGGGCCTCCAACCAGACCATGCCAAAACCCAAAGCAGCCTCTCCCCAGCAGCTTGTCCAGCTCCAGCTCCAGCTCTGGCCTGATGACCTTCTGAGGCTGCCAGAGGTTATTTGGGGATGCAGAAAGCATTTCCGGCCCGCCCTGCCCTTTCCCACACTGCCCTTTTCTTAGAGTGACTCAGCTTGGGATGGGGGTGGGACTGGGAGCTCTTGCCGTTGCTATTCCGTGGGTGGCATCCTCTGAGAAGGGCTCAGACAATGCCCAGATGAGGGGGATCCATCCCCTGCACTGCTCTACACAGGACAGTTTGAGGAGCCATTTGTTTTTGCTGAGACTTTTCTGAAGTCCTTTAGTTTGCTCACAGGTCCTGCCCCAGGCCAAGACCCTTCAGGAGGGGCATTAAGGAACTTGTCGAAGGTGACTCAGCCAGACAAGATCATGGCCATGGAGTTCTCTTCTCCCTAGCTTCTGGGCAGCAGAGGCACTCTCTCGTGGGGCTTCCCTGTCCCTTCTCCCTGAATGATGTTCACTAATCCAGTCCTTTGGGTCAGTGAGGAGGCTTTGTTGGAGTTCCAGTGGAAGCTGTCAGGGCCACGTTGTGGAGGCTGCACTCTTGGGGGCCCAGTGCCTCAAAACGATGTCAGCCAGCCTCTGTGCTCTCAGCCTCTGCCCTGGCCTCCTGGCTGGCCCCTACTCTGCCCTAAATTGAGAAAGGGTGCCTGGATTTGCATATTAGATCTTCCTCACCTGCCCTAAAGCCTGAGCACTTTCTCTCTAGGATTTTCCCAACAGGATGTCCCAGGGGCTTCCAAAACACCACTCACTGGGTTCAGAAGCACGTTTTGGGTACCTGCAGGGCCTGCTGGTGACAGAACCATAAACAAGCCAAGCCTGCCCTAATATGGTCACAAAACATACAAGTACATTCTGTTACCATGACCTGTAGTGACAACTGTGATAGGGAGTATCAGATGCCGAAGGACTGTGAGAGGGAGGACCAGCTCCACCTAAGGCAACCTGGGGACATCTTCCTGGGGGAGGTAACAGTTTCACTGAAGAGGAGTTTGCCAGGCCGTGAGGCAGGGCCGACTCTCCCAGGCAGAGTCCAGCACATTCTCAGGTTTGGAGAATCTGAGGGACCCATGTGGTCAGGGGCTGGGGCTAACAAGAGAGGTGATGGGACATGTCTGGTGGCCCAAGCCAAGGAGTTGGACTGCACACTGGATTACAAGACATCACAGAAGGTTTTCAACATGGGTGATGAGATTAGACTTGCTTTCAGAGACCTACTGTAGCAGCAGAGTGGGCTGGAATGTGGAGAGGTTGACAGGCTCGGGAGGGTACCACCCAGGTGCCTGCGGTTCAAGGGACTAAGGCTGGGACAAGGCAGGCGGATCTCAGGGCAGCAGGGAGACAGACTGGGTAGGAGTTAGTGTCTACCAGGACTGGAGTTGGGGGTTGAGGAGAGGTAGGGCCAGGGATGACTTCTGGGACTTTGCCTGGGGTGACTTACGGCCTGCTGGGTGAGAAGGTGGAGATCTGAGACAAACCCCTCTTTCTAGAAGTTTAACAGGAGAGAGGAAGGGAAGGAGGCAGTACCTTGAGAGAGAGTTAAGGTTCTAAAGCTCAATGTGGGTTTTTAAAAAGAATCAGGTTTTACACCTTCCCAGATTCAACTGTCTTCCTATATGAAAGTTAATAGAGACATCTAGCTGTCACCCCTACCCGCTATGTTCCCCGGGGCCCCACCAGGGAAGGGGGCCTGCTGAGTGACTAGGGCTGACCCTCCATGGTGCATCCCTCTGATGCTCTACTTGCCCCCTCCCTTCGTGTTCGTACAGGCGCCCAGCATGGGCACCCTCATGGGGGTGTACCTGCCCTGCCTGCAGAATATCTTCGGGGTTATCCTATTCCTGCGGCTGACCTGGATGGTGGGCACAGCTGGTGTGCTACAGGCTCTCCTCATCGTGCTTATCTGCTGCTGCTGTGTGAGTGTCCTGGCGTGGCAGGGGTGGGCTGGGTGTGGGCCATGGCTGCCACCACAGAGCCCACCCAGCTGAGCTGCTCACCCAGGCCCTCCTTCCCACAGACCCTGCTGACGGCCATCTCCATGAGCGCCATTGCCACCAACGGTGTTGTTCCAGGTCGGTGAGCGCCACCCAAGGCCTGGTGGAAGAGAAAAGGGCCCAGAATCTGCCTTGACCTACCTGGGAACCCCCATAGCACACCCCTGCCCCAAGCAGTTCTGTAGTGGGCTCCCAATCCCTGATGCCAGGACCGTGCCCACGTAGAAGCTTTACTGCTTGACAGAGCTGGAGAGTGCCATTGTGGTTTTTGTTAATGTAAAAGCAATACCAAAAAAAAAAAGGACAATGTATGTTTACTGTAAGAAGGTTTGAAAGTGCAGAAAAGGCTGGGTGCGGTGGCTCACGCCTGGAATCCCAGCACTTCGGGAGGCCAAGGCGGGTGCATCACGATGTCAGGAGTTCAAGACCAGCCTGGCCAAGATGGTGAAATACCATTTCTACTAATAATACCAAAATTAGCCAGGCATGGTGGTGGGTGGCTGTAATCCCAGCTACTTGGGAGGCTGAGTCAGAGAATTGCTTGAACCCGGGAGGCAGAGGTTGCAGTGAGCCAAGATTGCGCCAGCTTGGGTGACAGACCAAGACTTCATCTCAAAAAAAATAAATAAAAAAGTGCAGAAAAGTGTAGAATGGAAAAGTAAAAGCACCAATAATCCCACCATCCCGAGATCATTACTATTCGCCTTTTGGTATATATAGGTCTTAGGGTCTTATGAAGTATCGCACACGTACACTCTATTTATATAAATTATATATATTTCCCAAAAGTATATGTGTGTGTATATATCTATGCATTTATGTGTATGTGTTTACATGTGTACGTGTGTGTGTTTCCCAAGTGTTGAGAACGGTTTTTTGATTTTGGTTTTTTGGTGTGTTTTTTGAGACAGAGTCTTGCTTTATTACCCAGGCTGGAGTGCAGTGGCATGATCTCAGACCACTGCAACCTCCACTTTCCAGGTTTAAGCAATTCTAAGTGATTCTCATGCCTCAGCCTCCTGAGTAGCTGGGATTACAGGTGACTACCACATTTTTGTATATTTAGTAGAGACGAGGTTTCACCATGTTGGCCAGGATGGCTTCGAACTCCTGACCTTAACTGATCCACCCACCTCCACCTCTCAAAGTGCTGTGATTACAGGTGTTAGCCACTGCACCCTGCCGAAAATGATTTTTTGAAAACAGGACTCTCAGTGGTACACCACATAACCTAATTAATGTGTTTATTCTCCTGCCTGTGGGTTCCACTTTTTCACCATTGTATACATTGTTGTCATGAACATCCTTGAACATGAATCTTTGTTCATGCTCCAGCAGTTCCCTTAGGAGAGGGTCCTGGAGGTGGATTACAGCATGAAAAAGATTGATTTTTCATTTATTTATTTTAGGTTTTTTTTTTTTTTTTTTTTTTTTTGAGACGGAGTCTCGCTCTGTGGCCCAGGCTGGAGCGCAGTGGCCGGATCTCAGCTCACTGCAAGCTCCGCCTCCCGGGTTTATGCCATTCTCCTGCCTCAGCCTCCCAAGTAGCTGGGACTACAGGCGCCCGCCACCTCGCCTGGCTAGTTTTTTGTATTTTTTTAGTAGAGACGGGGTTTCACCGTGTTAGCCAGGATGGTCTCGATCTCCTGACCTCGTGATCCGCCCGTCTCGGCCTCCCAAAGTGCTGGGATTACAGGCTTGAGCCACCGCGCCCGGCCTATTTTAGTATTTTTTTTGAGATGCAGTCTCTGTTGCCCAGGCTGGAGTGCAGTGGCACCATCTCAGCTCACTACAACCTCCGCCTCCTAGGTTCAAGTGATTCTCCTACCTCAGCCTCCCGAGTAGCTGGGATTACAGGCATATGCCACGATGCCCGGCTACTTTTGTATTTTTAGTAGAGACAAGGTATCTCCATGTTGGTCAGGCTGGTCTCGAACTCCTGACCTCAGGTGATCCACCCGCCTCAGCCTCCCAAAGTGCTGGGATTACAGACGTGAGCCACTGTGCCCAGCTGACTTTTTTTTTTTTTTTGAGACAGAGTCTCACTCTGTCGCCTAGGCTGGAGTGAAGTGGCTCACTGCAACCTCTGCCTTCCAGGTTCAGACAATTCTCCTGCCTCAGCCTCCTCAGTAGCTGGGACTACAGGCACTCACCACCACACCTGGCTGATTTTTTGTATTTTAGTAGAGACAGAGTTTCATCATTGCCCAGGCTGGTCACAAACTTCTGAGCTCAGACAATCCGCCAATCTCGGCCTCCCAAAGTGCTAGGATTACAGGCATGGGCCACCGCGCCCAGCCTTTTTTTTTAAATGTATATTTTTTATAATTTCCTTTTTTTAGTAGAGACGGGGTCTTGCGTGTTGCCCAGACTGGTCTGGAACCCCTGAGCTCAAGCAATCCACTCACCTCAGCCTCCCAAAATGCTGGGATTACAGGCATGAGCCAGATTGACTCTGAAAGAATTTCTTGATCCCTGTTTCCAGATTTTCACAAGAGACATTGTCTCAGCAGCAGATACAACCAGCAACATGAGATGACTTGTCCCCCTGTGCTTGTCACCCTGGGGCCTAGTCATGACTCTCTGTGAGTCTTGCAAGGGTGTTAGACTTTGTTAGAAGCACAGATTCAGGGCAGGAGCTGTGGACACTCACCTGGTGGCAGGCCCTGTGCTGGGCCTTAGGGCCAAAAGACTGGATAAGACACAGTCCCTGTCCTGTCTGGAGGGGTCAGACTAACAAAGGACAGGCCTCAGGAGGGTGAGGTGGGCTGAGATGGGACACACCCAGCCAGAAGAGGCTGGGGGCTGTGTACAGGACATTGGAGGACAGTGGCCACTCAGCCACTGCTGCAGACTAGAGCTGCTCCCACAAAGCAGTCATTTCCATGTTCCATGCTGGACATTCAAATCAGATGGGGATAGGATCGAATGCCAGCCTGGATACTTACCCACCATGCAGCCTTGGGCAGGTTTCCTAGCCCCTCTACTCATCCATAAATGGGAAAAGCAGTCCCTGTCCTTCCACGCGGTTGTGCAGGCTTGTCACAGGGAGACCCCTTGAAGAAGAACCAGCCTTGACCTGTGCACATTTTCATTTCTCTGCTGCAGCTGGGGGCTCCTATTTCATGATCTCTCGTTCACTGGGGCCAGAATTTGGAGGTGCTGTGGGCCTGTGCTTCTACCTGGGAACGACATTTGCAGCAGCCATGTACATCCTGGGGGCCATCGAGATCTTGCTGGTGAGTCAGGCAAACAGAAGTTCCAGGCTGTTCATCCCCACACCTCTGGCCACCGCCTGGGCATTATAAAGTAGAAAGCCTCTTCGAGAGACAAAGACCTTTGCTCAGCCTGGTTTTTCTTTCACTTCCATGCCAGTTTGGGTCAGGCAAGAAAGACGCCTGGCCGCCTTCACCTCGGCCGGGGATGTTCCGTCCACCTGGGCGCCATGGCAAGGGTTCCAGGAACTGTTGTATTTAGCTCAGTGACAGATCTTGGTGGTGATGCAGGCTTCCTTCTGGGCTTGTGTGGGCTCTGGCTAGCTCTGTGTCCCCTGGGGCTCTGTGCCAGGGCACTTCAGATCCACCTTCTGCTTGTCCTTCAGTCGGCATAAGCAGCCACAGGACCCTGCTGGAGGTTGGTTCCCGCTCCATGAGCCCCATGGGAGCTCTGTCAGCCTCAGCTTCTCATTCCCCAATTAACTGCCGCAGCAGTGGGGGAAGAGGCAAGGAGCTGCGGGAGGCATGGGGTGACAGGTGCCCGCCCCTGGGGATCCAGAGGGCAGGAGGTACCTAGAGGGACTGCCTGGCTGCTTTTGCCTCCAGGTCCTCTACCTGCAGCATGGACCCTGCACCTTCTGATTTTGGGGGGCTTTGGTTTGTTTTCATTTTTTATATCCTTTCTACATTCATTATGTGGGATTTGTCCCTTCTCCTGTTTATGTATTCAGCCATGTCATTATATCTGAATGGACTTCTGGATATTTACTTTATTCTTTGGGTTGTAATCCAATACTATCATTATTTATTTTCTTGCTCAAACTCTTCCACTTTGGCTATTTAGTGATTCAGGTTGGCATCTATGTTCGGATCCTTTTTGTTTGCTTGTTTTTATATAATAGCTTTATTAACATATAATTTACATACCACGCAATTCCCATGCCAATTTACATACCACTGGAAGTGTACAATTCAATGTCTTATAGTATATTCACAGAGTTGCGCAGTCAATTCTAGAACATGTTCATCATCCCCAGAACCCCCTTAGCAGTTACTCTCCATTCCCCGCCAGCACTGGCAACCAGGAGTCTGCTTTCTGCTTCGGGATTTGCTTATTCTGGACATTTCATATAAACAGAATCATACAATATGTGGCCTTTTGTGACTGGCTTCTTTTAGGTACTCTTATTTTTTATTTTAAAAATTAATTAATTTATTTATTTTGAGACGGAGTCTCACTGTCGCTTAAGCTGGAGTGCAGTGGCGTGATCACAGCTCACTGCAATTTCCACCGCCTGGGTTCAAGCGATTCTCCTGCCTCAGCCTCCCGAGTAGCTGGGATTACAGGCTCATGCCACCATGCCCAGCTAATTTTTTGTGTTTTAGTAGAGATGAGGTTTCACCAAGTTGCCTGGGATTGTCTCGAACTCTTGAGTTCAGGCAATCCTCCCGCCTCGGCCTCTCAGAGTGCTGAGATTACAGGCGTGAGCCATTGCGCCCGGCCTATTCATTTGTTTTTTTGAGACAATGTCTTACTTTGTTGGCCAGACTGGAGTGCAGTGGCGTGATCTCTACTCACTGCAACCATCGCCTCTGAGACTGAAGTGATTCGCCTGCCTCAGCCTCTGGAATAGCTGGGATTACAGGTGTGCACTACTACCACCAGTTTTTGCACCACTAATTTTTGTATTTTTAGTAGAGATGGGGTTTCACCATATTGGCCAGGCTGGTCTCTAACTCCTGACCTCAAGTGATCCACTGCCTCAGCCTCCCAAAGTGCTGGGATTATAGACGTGAACCACAGCGCTGGCCTATTTTTTATTTTTTTGAGATGGAGTCTCCCTCTGTCACCCAGGCTGGAGTGCAATGGTGCGATCTCTGCTCACTGCAACCTCTGCTTCCTGGATTCAAGCGATTCTCCTGCCTCAGCCTCCAGTAGCTGGGATTACAGGCATGTGCCATCACGCCCGACTAATTTTTGTATTTTTAGTAGAGATGGGGTTTCCCCATGTTAGCCAGGCTAGTCATGAACTCCTGACCTCAAGTGATCCCCCTACCTCAGCCTCCCAAAGTGCTGGGATTACAGGCCTGAGCCACTGCGCCCAGCCTCTTTTAGGTACTCTTAAAAAGAAAACCAAAATGACAAGTTTCACTTTCCAAATAAGAAGATAAAACCCTCCTTATCCATATTCTTGTTTCAGACCTACATTGCCCCACCAGCTGCCATTTTTTACCCATTGGGCGCTCATGACACGTCGAATGCCACTTTGAACAATATGCGTGTGTATGGGACCATTTTCCTGACCTTTATGACCCTGGTGGTGTTTGTGGGGGTCAAGTATGTGAACAAATTTGCCTCGCTCTTCCTGGCCTGTGTGATCATCTCCATCCTCTCCATCTATGCTGGGGGCATCAAGTCAATATTTGACCCTCCCGTGTTTCCGTAAGTAACCCAGGAATTTATCTGGGCATTGCATGGACATCCCTCTCATGTAGCCAGCCTTTGATGCCCTAGATCCCAGAGACTGCAGGGTGAGCACAAGCAGCGGCCTCGGGCTGCTCCGGGACAATGCTTCTGTCCCTCACAGGGTATGCATGCTGGGCAACAGGACCCTGTCCCGGGACCAGTTTGACATCTGTGCCAAGACAGCTGTAGTAGACAATGAGACAGTGGCCACCCGGCTATGGAGTTTCTTCTGCCACAGCCCCAACCTTACCACCGACTCCTGCGACCCCTACTTCCTGCTCAACAATGTGACTGAGATCCCTGGCATCCCCGGGGCAGCTGCTGGTGTGCTCCAGGGTGGGTCCTCCCTCCCATCCTCCTGCTCTTGAACCCACAGGCTGAGCAGGGGTGCAGAGCACAGAGCTGTCCTTGTGTGGCCAGCTTGGGAATGGGGGCAGGACTGGCCGCCTTCCCAGCCCAGCAGTGTCCTCCCAGCCTGGCTCCTGGCAGCCGAGTTTGGAGTGAGTGAAGCCTCTCTGGCCAGCGTCCAAGGCCTGCAGCAGCCTGTCTTCCCTAGCCACCAGCCCCTGACACTGCCTGGGGATGTTCCCACAGGATCTATAAAGGCCTTTGTGTGAGGCAGGCAGTGGGGGGCTGTGGTGACCCTGTGGTCAGGGTAGCCCTGTGGCTGACACTGCAATCATTGCGCTGAAGCTGTCTTGAGTCCCCAAAACTGCCCTGCATCTGCAGCCTCTGGCTAGGCTGCCCCAAACTGCCCGGGGTAGTGGGGGGCGGCTGTGGTGGTGACACAGCTACCCCTGCAGAAAACCTGTGGAGCGCCTACCTGGAGAAGGGTGACATCGTGGAGAAGCATGGGCTGCCCTCTGCAGATGCCCCGAGCCTGAAAGAGAGCCTGCCCCTGTACGTGGTGGCCGACATCGCCACATCATTCACCGTGCTAGTCGGCATCTTCTTCCCTTCTGTGACAGGTGAGCCCCGCCTGCCTACCCACCCATCCCTGTCCCCAATCCCGGGGAGCCCCTGAGGGAGTCTCATCTGTTTTTGGAGGCATCATGGCTGGCTCAAACCGCTCTGGGGACCTCCGTGATGCCCAGAAGTCCATCCCTGTGGGGACCATTCTGGCCATCATTACAACTTCCCTCGTGTGTATCCTTTCCCAGGCCTGGGGCAGGTTGGGCAGAGGACGGGAGGCGCTTGGCCTGTGCACGTCACCAGCTCACATGCACATACACCCCACACACTCACATATAGCTCCCCTTATCATGCACACACACACACACACACACACACCATGGTACTCCCAGTCCTTGCGGTCTGGCTGGGGTGGGGGCACATGGTCCCGTTCAGGGACAGTGGGGTGGCGGAGGCCGAATTTTCCTTGACGCCACCACAGACTTCAGCAGTGTGGTTCTCTTTGGTGCCTGCATTGAGGGTGTGGTTCTCCGGGACAAGTGAGTGAGCTGGGCCCCTCTCTGTAGCAGCGGCTGGGCTTTGGCCGGCCTTCACACCAGCCCCCAACCCTGTGGGTGGTCCTCAGGCTGCTGGCTACCTTTGGTGGTCTGTGTCGTCCTTCCGGACCCCTGACATCCCTCACTCTGGTGGCCCCTGCAGGTATGGCGATGGCGTCAGCAGGAACTTGGTGGTGGGCACACTGGCCTGGCCTTCACCCTGGGTCATCGTCATCGGCTCCTTCTTTTCAACATGCGGCGCTGGCCTCCAGAGCCTCACAGGGGCACCGCGCCTATTGCAGGCCATTGCCAAGGACAACATCATCCCCTTCCTCCGGGTGAGCCCTTCTGCACTCCCCCATGGCCTGGCTGCTCCCAGGCCCTCGCCCAGCTGGGGAGAGAGATAGGGAACACAGATGCAGTGTGTCCTGTCCTCAGTAGCCCCGGGGCCAGGCGGCCATCCATGAGGAGCTACTGAGAAGTGCCCTGGGCTGACACTGCCCTGGGCCTGGAGCTGCCTGGACCCAGAATCTTCATGGCCTGTTTAGGGCTCATCCAAAGGAGAGAGGCCTGGCGAGGTGGAGTCAGGGAGACTGGTGACACCCACAGAGATAGGCACAGAGGTGGCCTGAGCCCCCAAGGAGGGCCCTGGGGATGAGGGAGGCCAGGCTGGGGTCTGCGGCCCAAGGTATGGAATGGGGGTGACAGGACCAGCTTCCTTCCTGGTGCACACAGGTATTTGGCCACGGGAAGGTGAATGGTGAACCCACATGGGCACTTCTCCTGACAGCACTCATCGCCGAGCTGGGCATCCTCATCGCCTCCCTCGACATGGTGGCCCCCATCCTGTCCATGTGAGCTGGGGCTGGGCAGGGCAGGGCAGGGGGATGTTCTGGGAAAGGGTCCCTGAACCCCAGCACCTCCCCGTGGCTGTGTCTGGTGTTGGGGGTGCAGATGGGAGATGTGGCAGGCTGCTTGGGGAGATGTGGCCTGGCAGGGCTCAGCCCACCCCTGCATTTAGAAGCAAGCCTGGGGCCGGGCGCAGTGGCTCAAGCCTGTAATCCCAGCACTTTGGGAGGCCGAGACGGGCGGATCACGAGGTCAGGAGATCGAGACCATCCTGGCTAACACGGTGAAACCCCGTCTCTACTAAAAATACAAAAACTAGCTGGGCGAGGTGGCGGGCGCCTGTAGTCTCAGCTACTTGGGAGGCTGAGGCAGGAGAATGGCGTAAACCCGGGAGGCGGAGTTTGCAGTGAGCTGAGATCCGGCCACTGCACTCCAGTCCGGGCGACAGAGCAAGACTCCGCCTCAAAAAAAAAAAAAAAAAAAAAAAAAA
>NC_045450.1:52749838-52783715 GCF_002776525.5 Piliocolobus tephrosceles | reverse complement strand
AAAAGAAAAAATCTCTCTCACCGATAGCTATCTTTCAAGGGCAAAATCAGAAAAAGGATTCTCTCCTCACAAGTTAGCTCACCTGCAGGGTTTGGAGGCGTCTCCCTGATTGTATGCAGCACCTTCATGTCCCGAATGTTGTGGATGTACAGGGACTCCTCCAGGCATACTATCAGCCTCTAGGCGAGAGATGAAACGAAACCAAACGTGAAGCAACAGCCAGTGCAACACCTGCCCCAACCTCCACTTGACTGACTCCTGGACTACGACACTCTTGTTTCTTCTATTGCTATTGTATTTTTTTTGGAGTCAGCGTCTCACTGTGTCACCCAGGCTGGAGTGCAATGGCGTGATCTTGGCTCACTGCAACCTCCGCCTCCTGGGTTCAAGCGATTCTCCTGCCTCAGCCTCCTGAGTAGCTGGGATTACAGACATGCACCACCACGCCCAGCTAATTTTTTGTATTTTTAGTAGAGATGAGGTTTTACCATCTTGACCAGGCTGGTGTCGAATTCCTGACATCAGATGATCCACCTGCCTCCTTCCTTCCTGTGCTCCCGTCCTCGGCTGCCCTCCCGGAGGGCTGATGCAGCCAGCCCTGCCCATACCTGGGACTCCCACACCCACCACAGTGACTCTTAAGTGTCTCTGACTGGGTGCATTCAAATGGTCCGGCTCATCTTGCATCCTCCCCTTCATGCGTGGCAGCCCCTCATCCAGCTGGTCACCCAAGCCAGAGGCCTGAATGTGGCCTAGAGTCTCCAGGCACTGAGCTCTTCCTACTGCCCCTGTACCACCCTCCAGCTCTGCCCCGTTACTCCCTTTCCTGCCTCCTCCGCTGGCAAACCCTTGCCCATCCTCTGCAATCTCCGAGGACTCCTCCACAGTAGTCTCATCACCTCAGGCCATGAAAGTGACAGCAATGAGGTTCAGAAGACCTGGCCAAGCCATGCAGGGCAGGGCCAGTCCCAGCCTGATGTCAGGCCCCCGGCTGCCGAGGAGGCCGCTCTTCACCAACTGTCCCCTGTGCCACAGGTTCTTTCTGATGTGCTACCTGTTCGTGAACCTGGCCTGTGCAGTGCAGACACTCCTGAGGACCCCCAACTGGCGGCCCCGGTTCAAGTACTATCACTGGTGAGCCACGCTCTGACACGGGAGGCCCTGGGGAGGCCAGGAGCTTCATTCTGGATGAGGCCTGGGCTTCCTGGGTAGGTAGGTCTTGATGAAACACTGTGGGGAGGGAGATTATGGGGCTGGGGAGGAACTGGACCTGGGTCTCCCACCCAGTGACCTGACCACCCACCTGGGACCTCCCACCTGGGACCTGACAGGGCCGCCAGGGCATGGGCCAGGCTGTGGCCGGGGGCCCTCCTGGTCCTGCCCTGACTCTGTCCTCCTCTCTGGCCCAGGGCGCTGTCCTTCCTGGGCATGAGCCTCTGCCTGGCCCTTATGTTTGTCTCCTCCTGGTACTATGCCCTGGTGGCCATGCTCATCGCCGGCATGATCTACAAATACATCGAGTACCAAGGGTGAGTGAGCGCTGCCACCTGGCCTCTGCCGGCAGCCTGCACAGCCCTGAGGGGGCCCGGCCGAACAGGCAGGGTGGTCTGACGTTGGGGTGGGCGGGGAGCTGGGCCACCGTGGGTGCCAAGACTGGGGACTGTAACTCAGAACCCGGGGTGGTCTTGAGGGGCAGAACCCCTCCACCTCGCATCCACATAGACAGAACCCCCTGGGCAGCACCAGGGGCTCACCAGCTGTGGTGGAATCTGCAGGGCTGAGAAGGAGTGGGGTGACGGGATCCGAGGCCTGTCCCTGAGCGCCGCCCGCTACGCGCTGTTGCGGCTGGAGGAGGGGCCTCCTCATACCAAGAACTGGCGGTGAGTTCCCACCAGACCCTGGCCAGGGCACAGAGGTTCTCAGGGGTCGCTGTCGGGGTCAGAGGGTTGAGAGGTGTCAGCTCCCCATCCTGGGGCTGCCAGGGGCACCCTCCTGGGCCATGCTACCCAAACCCGCAGGGACCATCACCCAAGAAGGGAAGAAGAGGAGGGGCTCCCTGGAACGGCCGGCCCTGGTCTCAGGCTCCCCCACCCGGCCACTGCAGGCCACAGCTGCTGGTGCTGCTGAAGCTGGACGAGGACCTGCACGTGAAGTACCCACGGCTCCTCACCTTCGCCTCCCAGCTCAAGGCCGGCAAGGGCCTGACCATTGTTGGTTCTGTCATCCAGGGAAGCTTCTTGGAGAGCTATGGCGAGGCCCAGGCCGCCGAGCAGGTACCTGCTTCAGGGGTGAGAGCTGAGCCAGACTACAGGAGTCTGGGCTGCAGCTGACGGAGGGGAAGGGCCCAATCTTGGCGAGCGTGACCAGCCAGGCAGCCAGCACTGCTGCCACCTGATAGCTGGCACAAGGGGGGGCCGGCAGTCCCATCTTGAAAACTTGGCCTCCGGATAGGCAGCTTGTTGCCCCCAGGCCCTCCTCCACCCCAAAGTCGTTTTGTTCCCAAGGGGCCTTGGGAGGGAGCCCGGAGGCGGGAAGCTGATGGCTTCCCGTTGGCCCTGGGTGTGTTCCCCACAGACCATCAAGAACATGATGGAGATTGAGAAGGTGAAGGGTTTCTGCCAGGTGGTGGTGGCCAGCAAGGTGCGGGAGGGGCTGGCCCACCTCATCCAGTCCTGTGGCCTGGGCGGCATGCGGCATAACTCCGTGGTGCTGGGCTGGCCCTACGGCTGGCGACAGAGCGAGGACCCCCGTGCCTGGAAGACCTTCATTGGTGTGTGAGGGCCTGGGGCCTGGGCTGAGCCTGGTGGGCAGGGGTGAAGTGAGGTGGCAGCGGCCGGAGGGCCACAGGCTGATGGTCAGCCGTGCTCCTCCTCCCCAGACACCGTGCGCTGCACTACGGCTGCCCACCTGGCCCTGCTCGTGCCCAAGAACATTGCCTTCTACCCCAGCAACCACGAGCGCTACCTGGAGGGCCACATAGACGTGTGGTGGATCGTGCACGACGGTGGCATGCTTATGCTTCTGCCCTTCCTGCTGCGCCAGCATAAGGTGGGCCGGGGGGTGGGTGCAGGTGAGAGGGGCTGGGCCCTGGGAGGAGCGGCTGTGACCAAATGGCCCACCCGGTCCCTTGCCTCAGGTCTGGAGGAAGTGCCGGATGCGCATCTTCACAGTGGCCCAGATGGATGATAACAGCATCCAGATGAAGAAGGACCTGGCCGTCTTCCTGTACCATCTGCGCCTTGAGGCCGAGGTGGAGGTGGTGGAGATGGTGAGCCCCCTGTCCTGCCCTGGCCCCATGGATACCATGTCCTATGCAGCTGGGTCCTCACAGCCTACCCTCTCCCCAGCATAACAGTGACATCTCTGCATACACCTACGAGCGGACGCTGATGATGGAGCAGCGGTCGCAGATGCTGCGGCAGATGAGACTGACCAAGACTGAGCGGGAGCGAGAAGTCAGTGCCCTCTGTGGTTCAGGCCAGGGCGGGCGGCAGGGTCAGGCCTTTGGAGACCGCGTCGGTGGGTGTGGAGGAATCAGAACGACTCACCGCAGCCCTACCCAAGCCAGTGCTCATTTCCCGGAGGCAGGGTGGTCACGTTGGGCCAGACAGGCCCCGTCCCCCTTTTCCTATGGGACCAAGGCTACCTCCTGCGATTGTCCCTAGGCCCAGCTGGTCAAGGATCGGCACTCAGCCCTGCGGCTGGAGAGCCTGTACTCGGACGAGGAAGATGAGTCTGCAGTGGGGGCTGACAAGATCCAGATGACATGGACCAGGGACAAGTACATGACTGAGACCTGGGACCCCAGCCATGCCCCTGACAATTTCCGGGAGTTGGTGCATATTAAGCCGTGAGTGCAGCAAAAACAGACCCAGTGGCACTGGAATCTAGGGGTGGAGGTGGGGTGGGGCAGACAAGTGGTGTTAGGTGGACCAGGGGTGGGGACCCTCCTTGCAGGATGGCTCATGGTGACCTGTGATTGGCTACACTACGTGTAGGGACCAGTCCAATGTGCGACGCATGCACACCGCTGTGAAGCTCAATGAAGTCATTGTCACGCGCTCCCACGACGCCCGCCTGGTTCTCCTAAACATGCCTGGCCCACCCAAGAACAGCGAGGGCGATGAGAACTGGATCCCTTTGTGGAGGGGCAGCAACTGGGAGGTGGGCAGCGTGGGAGGTCAGGCCAGAGGCTCCTCTCCCGGGCCCCCGGGTGGTTGTGGCCCAGGTGGCCCTGGTTACCCATTGATTCTGTTGCTGCCTCCTTGACTTGAGGCCCTGCAGACATGGAGTTCCTCGAGGTACTGACCGAGGGCCTTGAGCGGGTGCTGTTGGTGCGTGGTGGTGGCCGTGAAGTCATCACCATCTACTCCTGAGCCCAGTGTCATCTTGTGGCCTGGAGTCGAGGTCTTGGCCCCCAGTGTCATCTTGTGGCCTGGAGTCGAGGTCTTGGCCAGGACATCACAAGCTGTGGTCTGGGGTAACAGCCTCTTCCCAGCACCCACTTGCCAGCCCTGCTTGCCTGGCCCTGTCCTGGACCCAGCTTTGCTAGGTCTCCTTGGAAACCAGGCCTGGGCCTCAAAATGGAGATGGATCCTAGGTCTTGGGGGACCGTGGGAGGTTTGGGGACTTTACTGTCTAGCACCCCAGTAGGCCTGTCCTGGCCAGAGAAGACTGGTTGGGGCCGAGTGGGATTTGAAGGCAGCTGGCCCAGCCCAGTCCAGGAGCACTATTTATTGCATATTTATTATTTGGATGTCACCATCAGAGACGAAGGGAAGAGTAGCCAGGGAGGGAGTCCAGCCCAGCTGCCTGCAGGAAGATCTGGCTCAGTCAACTATGGGCAGGGCCCCCCCACCAAGATGAGCCGAATGGAGACAGCCGAGCTGAGGCCTGACTTTTTCAATAAAACATTGTGTACTTCTGGGCCTCCTGCTGCCCCGGCTCTGTTTCCCCTGGCGCCAAGAGAAGAAGGCGGAACTGAACCCAGGCCCAGAGCTGGCTCCCTGAGGCTGTGCCCCTTTCCGGCAATCTCTGGCCACAACCCCCACTGGCCAGGCCGTCCCTCCCACTGACCCTAGGGCCCCTCCCACTCCCACACCAGATAAGGCCAGCCCAGTGCCGCTTCCTCTGGCAGTAGGCACCAGGGCTGGAATGGGGCCGCCCGGCTCCCCATGGCAGTGGGTGCCGCTGCTGCTGGGGCTGCTGCTCCCTCCTGCCGCCCCCTTCTGGCTCCTCAATGTGCTCTTCCCCCCGCACACCACGCCCAAGGCTGAGCTCAGTAACCACACACGGCCCGTCATCCTCGGTAAGCCCCCACCAGGCCCCTGCCGCAAAACGCCATACCCTGGGGAGCCTGGGCCCCAGCCCCTGGCAGCTGACCCGGCCAAAACCCTTCTGCCCTGCATAAGCCTCGGTGTAAGTACCTGCCTTGGTGTGGGGAGGGGCCAGAAGCTTGTCCCATAGAGGAATGACCTCTCTTCTCCTCGCCGCCCGACACTGTGTCTCTCAGTTGCCTACCCCGGGGGGGCAGAGTAGGGGACAGGATGTGCCTGAGGTCTTGGCTGGGGCATCACAAGCTGTGGTCAGCCACAGCCACACCAGACTCTGGGCCAAGCCCCACCACTCCTTCCTTGGCCCCCACCCACCAAGGACAAGATGCCCAGCCCAGGACGGGTGAGCAGGAGAGGCCCGTCCCTGCCCAGCCCCTGTTAAGCCCAGCCCCCCGCCCCTAGACCTATCTGTTCCCACCCTGGACTTTGGCAGTGAAGGAGCGCCAGGCTGGGTGTTTGCTCTGCAGAGGCAGGGGTCAGCGGCCTTGGCCTCAGCACCTCAGCACCTTCCCTTCCTCAGGAAGCCTGGGCTTTGGCTACTGGGGGGACAGCGGGGAGAGGGGGTGTGAGCAGGGGAGGGTACATGTGCTTTGTACCTAGGGTTGAGGGTGTGGGAGGCTGGGGGTGGGTCTGGTCACTGCAGCATCTGGGGTGACTGGGGTAAGGGTCACGGGGGGAATCCAGAGTCCAGAGTGAGGGCCGCTGCTCACAGTGCCCGGCTGCCTGGGGAATCAGCTAGAAGCCAAGCTGGACAAACCAGATGTGGTGAACTGGATGTGCTACCGCAAGACAGAGGACTTCTTCACCATCTGGCTGGATCTCAACATGTTCCTGCCCCTCGGGGTAGACTGCTGGATCGATAACACCAGGTACAGCCATGTGCTCTGCCCCAGCCCCGACACACTGCCCCTTGGCTATTGGCTGCTGAGTGGCACCCCCGCCCTGCAGGGTTGTCTACAACCGGAGCTCTGGGCTTGTGTCCAACGCCCCTGGTGTCCAGATCCGCGTCCCCGGCTTTGGCAAGACCTACTCTGTGGAGTACCTGGACAGCAGCAAGCTGGCAGGTTTGTGTCAGAGGGCAGGGCTGGGGCTCCAGGCTGGGGTGCTGGCCCACAGCAGGCATGGCCCAGCCCCTGGTGCTGCTGCTCCCCCGACAGGGTACCTGCACACACTGGTGCAGAACCTGGTCAACAACGGCTACATGCGGGACGAGACTGTGCGTGCCGCCCCCTATGACTGGCGGCTGGAGCCCGGTGAGTGTCTCTACGGATGACCAGCTTGGGGTGGGGCAGGTGCCCCGGACCCCAACTGCCCTGACCCCTTCCACCCACTGCAGGCCAGCAGGAGGAGTACTACCGCAAGCTCGCAGGGCTGGTGGAGGAGATGCACGCTGCCTATGGGAAGCCTGTCTTCCTCATTGGCCACAGCCTTGGCTGTCTACACTTGCTCTATTTCCTGCTGCGCCAGCCCCAGGCCTGGAAGGACCACTTCATCGATGGCTTCATCTCTCTTGGGGCTCCCTGGGGCGGCTCCATCAAGCCCATGCTGGTCTTGGCCTCAGGTGAGAAGGCCTCGACCACTTAGGCCCAGCGATGGGTGAGATGAAGCTGATCCTGGGCCTGCCTTCATTGCGGCTCCTGCTCACAGTGGCCTCTGGGGGTGCCATCTACCACCCCTGGGCAGGCATGCTCGCTGTCACTGGCCTCCAGAGCAGTGACCCTGGCCTGAGCAATTAGGGTGGCTCCTTCCAGAGTCTGTGTCAGTGATGGCAAAGGGGCAGTGAAAACAGGAAGTGAACCCCAGCTATCTGCCCCCAGGTTTGTTCCTTGTAGCCCCAGAGCCTGCCTACCCAACCCTTGCCTGCCTTCCGCTTGCTCGCAGGAGCGCCTTTGCCAAGGGATATGCTTTACTGAGGATGGGTCTGCCAGAGCTAGGGCCAGACCCCCGGAGCCCTGCCTGCCCTTCCCTAGGGAGTGGCACCAGACCCCCCGGAGCCCTGCCTGCCCTTCCCTAGGGAGTGGCACCAGGGCCCAGCACTGACACAGCTACCACCTACTCCCCACCCCCGGTACCCTGGGAGCTGGTCTGGAGAGAGAAGCACTCATCAGATACCACCAATAAATGTCAAACAGACACCATCTTGTTTCCCCCTTTCTGGAGCACAACTCTGTGGCCCCCAGTGCAGCACAAGCCACACAAGGAGCAGAGAGACACATGCCCAAGGGAAGACAGCCAGCACCGCCCCCGCCATCCCCACACATCCGGGGCCTCACCCACCATCCCCACACACCCTGGTCCTCAGGAAGCCCCGCCTACTTTTTTTTTTTTTTTGAGACAGGGTCTCACTCTGTTGCCCAGGCTGGAGTGCAATGGCACGATCATAGCCGCAGCCTCAATCTCCCTGGCCCAAGCAACTCTCCTGCCTCAGCCTCCTGGGTAGCTGAGACTATAGGCACGCACCACCACACCTAATTTATTTTTATTTTTTAGTAGAAACAAAGTCTTGTTATGTTGCCCAGGCTGGTCTCAAACTCCTGAGCTTAAGTGATTTCCTGCCTCAGCCTCCCAAAGTGCTGGGATTACACGTGTGAGCCACTGTGCTGGGCCTTTTACAAAATACTTGTTTGTTTATTTATTTTGAGATGGAGTCTCGCTCTGTTTCCCAGGCTGGAATGCAGTAGTGCAATCTCCGCTCACTGCAACCTCTGCCTCCCAGGTTCAAGTGATTATCTTGCCTCAGCCTCCCTAGTAGCTAGGATCACAGGCATGTGCCACAATGCCTGGCTAATTTTTGTATTTTTAGTAGAGACGGGGCTTCCCCATGTTGGCCAGGCTGGTCTCGAACTCCTGACCTCAAGTAATCTGCCTGCCTCGGCCTCCCAAAGTGCTGGGATTACAGGCATGAGCCAACATACCCGGCCCTATTTATTTTTAGGCTGGGATCTCGTTCTGTCACCCAGGCTACAGTGCAGTGGCATGATCATAGTTCACTGTAACCTTAAATTCCTAGAGTCAAGCAATCTTCCTGCCTTTGCCTTTTGAGTAGCTAAGGACTAGAGGTGCACTCCAGTATGCCTAGCTGATTTTTTTTTTTTTTTTTTTTTTTTAGAAGACAGGGTCTCACTGCATTGCCTAGGCTAGTCTTGGACTCCTGGCCTCAAGTGATCCTCCTGCCTCAGCCTCCCAAAGTGTTGGGATTACAGGAGTGAGCCATGGTGCCTGCCCCTGCCCTTCTTTTGAAGCCGTACAGCTCCACCCAACAGCTTCTCACTGAGTAAGCCGACACTGAGCATCATTGAATATCAGGCCTTCTCAAGCCTGTGGCTTAGAGTCTGTGTCTAGATTGGGCAGGGGGCAAGATTGAGCATCTGGCTGAGCCTACACTCAGCAGGTTGTGGGCCAGGGGTAGCCAGGCCTGGCGCCCTGTCCCACCTTGCTCCCTATCCACAGGCGACAACCAGGGCATCCCCATCATGTCCAGCATCAAGCTGAAAGAGGAGCAGCGCATAACGACTACCTCCCCCTGGATGTTTCCCTCTCGCATGGCTTGGCCTGAGGACCATGTGTTCATTTCCACCCCCAGCTTCAATTACACAGGCCGTGACTTCCAGCGCTTCTTTGCAGACCTGCACTTTGAGGAAGGCTGGTACATGTGGCTGCAGTCACGTGACCTCCTGGCAGGACTCCCAGCGCCTGGCGTGGAAGTATACTGTCTTTATGGCGTGGGCTTGCCCACGCCCCGCACCTACATCTATGACCACGGCTTCCCCTACACGGACCCTGTGGATGTGCTCTATGAGGACGGTGACGACACAGTGGCCACGCGCAGCACTGAGCTCTGTGGCCTCTGGCAGGGCCGCCAGCCACAGCCCGTGCACCTGCTGCCCCTGCGTGGGATACAGCATCTCAACATGGTCTTCAGCAACCAGACCCTGGAGCACATCAATGCTATCCTGCTGGGTGCCTACCGCCAGGGTCCCCCTGCATCCCCGACTGCCAGCCCAGAGCCCCCGCCTCCTGAATAAAGACCTTCCTTTGCTGCCGTAAGCCCTGACGTGTATGTTGCAGGTTAAAGGGAGGCACTAGAGTCCCACACCAGGTTTCACTCATCACCAGCCACAGGCTCAGTGCTGTGCCGAGTGGGGCAAGATGGGCTCTGCTGAGGCCTGGGACTGAAGTGGGCACCCTAGATGTGCAGCTGTCCACTCTCCTGGTCGAGCTGTTGAGGCAGCGTGCACCATGCCTGCCTCAGTGCTGGGTGTGGGGACTGGAGCTGGCTGCACCCACCAACCCTGTCAGAGGAGTACAGGGAGGGGATGATTTGAGCTGTCCCTCCCAGCTCCCAAAAGGGCAAGTGAGACAGCCTTTTGAGTGCTGAGTGAATGACAGGGCCACAAGAGTTTAGAAGCCAGGCACAGTGGCTCACGCCTGTAATCCCAGCACTTTGGGAGACCAAGGCAGGCGGGTCACCTGATCTCAGGAGTTTGAGACCAGCCTGGCCAACATGGTAGAAACCCCATCTCTACTAAAATACAAAACATTTGCCAGGTGCGGTGGCGCACGCCTGTCGTCCCAGCTACTCTGGAAGCTGAGGCATGAGAATCATTTGAACCTGGGAGGTGGAGGTCACTGTGAGCTGAGATCATGTCATTGCACTCCAGACTGGGCGACAGAGTGAGACTCTCAAAAAAAAAAGAGACTGGGTCTCAAAAAAAAAAAAAAAAAAGAAAATTTAGAATTTGAATCTGGGAATGACAACCATTAATCAGATCATTTCACTAATGAAAGTTTAATTACTAATGAAGCTAAATGCTCTGAGGAAAGCTCAGGGAGCACAAGAGGCTGAGTCTTTCGGGTCAGCAAAGGCCTCCCAGAGGAGGCAGTGCCTATACTGAAGTCAGAGGGACAAGAAGAGTAATGGGCCACTGTAAAGACTTGGGTTTGACTTGATTGACCCCAGGAGTTCGAGACCAGCCTGGGCAATATAGTGAGCCCTCATCTCTACAAAAATTTTAAAAATTAGGCTGGGCGTGGTGGCTCACGCCTGTAATCCCAGCACTTTGGGAGGCCAAGGCGGGCGGATCACTTGAGGTCGGAAGTTTGAGACCAGCCTGACCAACATGGAGAAACCCCGTGTCTACTAAAAATACAAAATTAGCCAGGCATGGTAGCGCATGCCTGTAATCCCAGCTACTCAGGAGGCTGAGGCAGGAGAATCGTTTGAACCCGAGAGGCGGAGGTTGTGGTGAGCCGAGATCACGCCACCGCACTCCAGCCTGGGCAACAAAAGCAAAACTCCATCTCAAAAAAAAAAAAAAAAAGTTTTACATTAGTCAGGAGTCGCCACACCTGTAGTCAAATCTAGGGAGGCTGAGGTGGGAGGATTGCTTGAACCTGGGAGGCAGAGGTTGCAGTGAGCCGAGATGGTACCATGGCACTCCAGCCTGTGCAACAACAAGACCTTGTGTCAAAAAAAAAAAAAGTAAAATAGGCCAGGCACAACCAACCACGGTGGTTCATGGTTGTAAGCCAAGCACTTTGGGAGACTGAGGAGGGTGGATCACCTGAGCTCAGGAGTTCAAGACCAACCTGGGCAAATGGTGAAACCCCATCTCCACCAAAAAATACAAAAAATTAGCCAGGCATGGTGGTGTGTGCCTGTGGTCCCAGCTATTCAGGAGGCTGAGGTGGAAGAGTGCTTATGCCTGGGAGGCAGAGGTTCCAGTGAACTGAGATTGCACCACTGTACTCCAGCCTGGGCAACAGAGTAAGACCCCGTCTCAAAAAAAAAAAAAAAAAAAAAAAAAAAGTAAACCCTTTGGCAGCTGCGTGCTGCTCTTAGGCTCAAACCCAAGTCTTTTTTTTCCCCCTTTTGAGATGGGGTCTGTTACCCAGGCTGGAGTGCAATGGCATGATCCATACTCACTGCAGCCTCGAACTCCCACGCTTCCAAAGTGCTGGGATTACAGGTGTGAGCCACCAGGGCCAGATTGCTGAAGGGTTTAAACCAGAGAAAGAGTGTGACCAGATTTCCAATTCAAAAAGACCCGCTCTCTGCAGGGTAAGGTGTAGCCTGAGGTAGGGGGCAAGAATCGCAAGGTAATCAGGGAGGCCACTGCAATGTCCAGGTGGGAGAGGTTGCTAGCTGAGATGAGAAGTGCTAGGAGAAACATGTGTGCAGACAAGAGGTCACTGGGGAGGTGAAATAACAAGGCTTGGCCATGAGTGGAACCCAGCACCCATGGTGCCCCTCATTAGAGGGGGAAGATGTCACCTGAGACGGAAGATGGAAAGACCAGGGTCCCTGTGGCTGAGGACTGAGCCTGTGTTTGAGGTTTCACAGAGGAATGAAGGCAACAAAAGAGGCAAGAGTTGGAAGAAAGGTGACAAGGAACAAAAGTCAGCCATGCCTGATGCTACTGGGTGGCCAGCAACAATGCAGACGTGGCCAAGGCTCTGAGAGCTTTATTATGCTGGGACTGGAGGTCAGAGTTGGGGCTAGGGTAAGAGCAGGGGGCTCTGATGGAGGGGGAGGAGGACCTGAACAATGTCCAGAAGGGAAGAGATTTGAACCTCTATCCAACAGAGGACCCTGTGAGCAGCACAGAGGGCACAGCAAGGGACATCCCCCGGTTCCCCAAATGCTCAGAGCCACAAGTGAAGCCGGAAGTGAAAGACAAGATGCAGAAAACCGCCACGGGCCTTTGAAGGGTAAAGGCGAAAGCGAAAGCAGGAAGGACAGACGTGGAGCCTAGCAGAGGACTTTTTAGTTCCTCACTGGCCCCACTTGTCTGACCGACCCATCCACCCGCGACCCCTAATCCGCTCTGCCTGCCCCAAGATGCTGAAGCCAGCCCTGGAGCCCCGAGGGGGCTTCTCCTTCGAGAACTGCCAAAGGTGAAGCGGGGTTGGGGAGGGGACGAGCACTCCTGAGTCACCTCTGCTTGGTCGTGGCCTTTTTTCCTGGCTGGGGGTGGGGGAGGGTGTGTTGGGCGACTTGGGTTCCAGGCTTACCCCGGAAGATGAAGGAGACGGGGACCAAGTTAGGAGAAGCAACAGGGGTACTGGAAGCAGAGCCGAAACCTGGGCGCCCTCCTCCGTTTCTAGAAATGCATCCTTGGAACGCGTCCTCCCGGGGCTCAAGGTCCCTCATGCACGCAAGACCGGGACAACCATCGCGGGCCTTGTGTTCCAAGTGAGCAGCGGAGAGGGACAGGGGAGCTGGAGGGGAGCAGGGACTATCGAGCAGGCACTGAGGCTGCGGTCCCTCCCTCTCCTCAGGACGGAGTCATTCTGGGCGCTGACACGCGAGCTACTAACGATTCGGTCGTGGCGGACAAGAGCTGTGAGAAGATCCACTTCATAGCCCCCAAAATCTAGTGAGACTCCCCAGCCCAGTTCCCTCATGCAAAAGAGAACAGCCCCCTCGTTCCCACTCCGGTCCCGGCACGTGCCAGCCCTGCCCATACCGATCCTCCCTTTTCCCTCAGCTGCTGTGGGGCTGGAGTAGCCGCTGACGCCGAGATGACCACAAGGATGGTGGCGTCCAAGATGGAGCTACACGCGCTATCCACGGGCCGAGAACCCCGCGTTGCCACGGTCACTCGTGTCCTGTGCCAGACGCTCTTCCGGTGCGGGGGCGGGGCTAACAGGATCCCGGGAGGGGTCGGTGCGTGGGCAGGGCCAATGGAAGGCGGGACAGAAAGGGGGCGGGGCCGCGACGGGCCAGGTGACCGGAAGAGGCCGGCCCAAGAGAAGCTGGGCTATCGGAAAACGCTATGTCAGTCATCGGGCGCCAGATCACAGGAAGGGGCGGGGATAGCACCTAAGGGCGGGGCATAGAGGGGCGGGGCCTAGGCCCTCGCTTGTGACCGACCTCGCCCATTCTCGAGCAGATACCGGGGCCACGTGGGTGCATCGCTGATCGTGGGCGGCGTAGACCTGACTGGACCGCAGCTCTACAGCGTGCATCCCCATGGCTCCTACAGCCGTCTGCCCTTCACAGCCCTGGGTGAGCACTTCTGTCCCTTCTCCTCGAACCCTGCCCGTGACCTTGGCCTCACGGTTGTACTCCAAAAGGGGTGGCAGCGGTTGACTTCAGATGGTTCTCCTGCCTTCAGGCTCTGGCCAGGGCGAGGCCCTGGCGGTGCTAGAAGACCGGTTCCAGCCGAACATGACGGTGAGTGGCCTCTGTCCCCGACTATGTGGTCGCTGGTGGGATGTGCACCCGGGAGCTGGGGGAGTACAGGACCCTGGCCCGGTGTGGAGGTGGGGGAAGGCTTGGAGGAGGTGACCACTGAAGGGTGAGTGGAGTAAGGGCAGAGAAGTGCGGTCCTGGCACAACACCGTCCAATACCAAAGCCTGGACGGTTGGGAGAAGTCGAAGCTCACAGAGGATCTTTTGGAGCCGAGGGCGGAGGGAAGGACCGGTAGGGTCCCACTTACATCAACGTCTGGAGCCTAGATTTTGTTTGGGGTGGGATGGAAGCAGGCGATATTGCCTCAGAGGTGGCTAAGGCTCAGAGGGAGAAACACAGTAGGGGTTTAGGGTGCAAGACCAGATTGGGTGAGTGGACAGGCAAGTCCCCAGGCTGTAGCCTAAGTTAACAGCAGAGGGCCCATCAGGCCTCACACACTCATCACCGCAGCTAGAGGCTGCTCAGGGGCTGCTGGTGGAAGCCATCACCGCCGGAATCTTGGGTGACCTGGGCTCCGGGGGCAATGTGGACGCATGTGTAATCACGAAGACGGGTGCCAAGCTGCTGCGGACACTGAGCTCGCCCACAGAGCCCGTGAAGAGGTGAGTGCTGGAGATGGGGTACCACAGGGATGTGTGGGGCTGTAGCAGGGGAGATAGAGGGCTGCAAGAAGGGGATGGACCACATGACAGGCCCATGTTCAGAGGCCGTCCCTCCTCTCTCCCAGGTCTGGCCGCTACCACTTTGTGCCTGGAACCACAGCTGTGCTGACCCAAACCGTGAAGCCACTAACCCTGGAGCTAGTGGAGGAAACTGTGCAGGCTATGGAGGTGGAGTAAAATAGGTTGAGGCTTAGAGCTTGGAACAAGGGGGAATAAACCCAGAAAATACAGTTAAACAGATGGCTGTGTCATTCTTGAGTGGAGTAGGGTGGGCAGGCAGCCAGCAGGGCTCTGTAGCTAAGGCGTCCCTGCAGGGACCATTACTTCCCATAGCTCTAATGTCTGGCCTAAGAGATGCTCTTCAGACCCATCACCTCAGGCACCTACAACTCCAGAACCCCAGCCCTGGCCAGCATTGCAGGCTTGATCTTGATCTCCATCCAAACATTCCTCCTGACTCCACACCTTGGAGGCTCCCCCACCACTCTACTGCCTTGCTCTTGCCCTGTAGTCCACTGGAGACTTGTAAAACACAGAAGACCCCATGACCCCTCCTAGGGACTTTCCATGGCTCCTCAGTGGCCCAGGACAAAGCTCATACCTTTCAGTAAGGCCTCACTGAGGGCTAAAGTGCTGACAAGAGGAGCCACTCCCTGACTCCAAGGCAAGTTCTCACCAAGCACTTCTCAACCTCACATCTTTACCGGTGACACCCCTCAGATGGCAAGGCATGCCTGCACTGCTCACAGGAAGCTTGGCTTCTGTCTGCACATGCTGGGCTTGTGACTCCAAGTTTTCCGGATTAATAAGGCTCACAGGACTCACATGGGGAGAGAGGACACACTTCTCCAACAAACCTTTGCTGGGCCCCTGCTGAGTCTCAGGCCTGGCTGCTGGGTGCCAGCAAGAGCATCCTGCCCTTAGTGAGAACAGATGAACTCCACTGCAGCTTCAGAACTGTCAGGGAGAGTCGGCCCAGGCTCCAGGGAGGGTCTATGCCAGGCTGGACATCCCTGGGCCGCTAACTGCTCCCTGAACCCCAACATTCTATTATGAATATTTGTAAATGTAACAGAAAAGTAGAGTTGTATATTGAATACCCATACCCTGTCAGGTCACCATAGACCTGATAGTATTTTGTTATATTTGCTTCATCATCTATCCATCTCTCTATCCATTAATTCATCTTGTTTTTTTTTTTTTTTTAAAGACAGAGTTTTGCTCTGTCACCGAGGCTGGAGTGCAGTGGCGTGATCTTGGCTCACTGCAAGCTCTGCCTCCCGGGTTCACGCCATTCTCCTGCCTCAGCCTCCTGAGTAGCTGGGACTATAGGCGCCCGCCACCTCGCCCAGCTATTTTTTGTATTTTTAGTAAAGACGGGGTTTCACTGTGTTAGCCAGGATGGTCTCAATCTCCTGACCTCGTGATCCGCCCGTCTCGGCCTCCCAAAGTGCTGGGATTACAGGCGTGAGCCACTGCGCCTGGCCAATTCATCTCATTTTTTGACTGATGCGGTTTCTTTTTTTGAGACGGGGTCTAGCTCCATCGCCCAGGCTGGAATGTAGTGGTGCACTCATGGCTCACTGCAGCCTTGAAAAGGGCTCCGGTGATCCCTCCTGCCTCAGGCTTCTCAGTTGCTGGGACTACAGGTGTGTACCACCATGCCCAGATCATTTTTTAATTAAAAAATTTTTTTTTTTTGCAGAGACAGGGTTTCATTATGTTGCCCAGGCTGGTCTCGAACTCCTGCAATCAAGCCTCCTACCTCTGCCTCCCAAAGTTTTGGCATTACAGGCGTAAGCCACCACACCCAGCCCTGATCTGTTCTTGATCAGTTAAAGCCCTCACACTCCCGGAAGGAGGCCAGCCAATGCACCTGTTGGAATTCTACACACAGGGTGTCTTCTCCCTTCCAGCTTGGCCTGCAGCTCAGTAACAGATGGGCTGCAGACACCGGGGGCTTGCCCATGGGAGCCCCGAGGACTAGAGAGGGTGGCAGAGTTTTGATGGCTGTCACTCTCCACCTGCAGCCTCAGCCCAGGGTCTGCCAGGCACCAAGAGCTCACACTTTGCCCTCCTAAATGCCAGGCACTTCACAAGCATCATCTCATTGTTAAGAGTGGGGGCTTCTTGGCCGGGCTCAGTGGCTCACGCCTGTAATCCCAGCACTCTGGGAGGCCGAGGTGGGCGGATCACAAAGTCAGGAGATCGAGACCATCCTGGCTAACACAGTGAAATCCTGTCTCCACTAAAAATACAAAAGATTAGCCGGGCGTGGTGGCGGGCGCCTGTAGTCCCAGCTACACGGGAGGCTGAGGCAGGAGAATGGTGTGAACCCGGGAGGTGGAGCTTGCAGTGAGCGGAGATCGAACCACTGCACTCCAGCCTGGGCAAAGAGTGAGACTCCGTCTCAAAGAAAAAAAAAAAGGCCGGGCGCGGTGGCGCAAGCCTGTAATCCCAGCACTCTGGGAGGCCGAGACGGGCGGATCACGAGGTCAGGAGATCGAGACCGTCCTGGCTAACACGGTGAAACCCCGTCTCTACTAAAAAATACAACAAAAAAACGAGCCGGGCGAGGTGGCAGGCACCTGTGGTCCCAGCTATTTGGGAGGCTGAGGCAGGAGAATGGCGTAAACCCGGGGGGCGGAGCTTGCAGTGAGCTGAGATCCAGCCACTGCACTCCAGCCTGGGTGACAGAGTGAGACTCTGTCTCAAAAAAAAAAAAAAAAAAAAAAGACTGGGGGCTTCAGTGCCAGACAAATGCGGGTTTGTGTCCAACTCAGCCACGTGCTGGTGGGAGAGTCACCATCTCTGAGCAGACCTGTGACTCCTGTTCCAAACGGATGAGGAACCACTGAGATGATGTGTTAGGACTCCCAACCTGCCAGAACCTCACAGCCCCTGGCCCTTCACAGCAAAGTTGACCACAGTGAGCATTCCCTCCACCAGTCAGAACACCCTGGATGCTGAGCAGCCTTCTCTGATAGCCTGGTGCCTTTGATAGCCCTGGGAGACTCCTCTGATCCCAGCCACCAGGTTGTCACTATAGACCTAATTTAACCATCTGCCTTCGGTACCCAGGGCTCAACATTTGGAATGGCAGGTGGTTCTGGGAGCCAACTAGAGGCCAGGCTTTGGGAGGTGGCAGAGGTGAGAGCCTCACACCTGGGCTCTGTCTGATAAGTATAGGCCTGGGTCAGGGGACCTTGCCTAAAGGGCCTCTCTTGACTGGAGCGTGGGAGGGGGCTGGGTCTACATAGCTGGCCTGGCCTCAGGCCTGGAGCTTTAGCTCAAGGACGAGAAGACCCATAAAGCCAGGCCCAGCTCCCAACCTCACATCTGCCACGATGCTGCTGCTCAGCCTGACCCTAAGCCTGGTTCTCCTCGGTTCCTCCTGGGGTGAGTGGGCCAGGACCAGCCCTGATTCAGACCTGGGAACAACTCAGCTCCCAGCACCAGCCCAGGGAAGGGGCCAGGCTGGCTGGAAGGGACAAAGATGGACAGAGTGGGCAAAGGAAACAGGATATGCCAGGGCAGGGGAGCCGGAACAGGCCTGCAGGGCTGGGAGGGGGCAAGAGGTGGGGTGGGGGAGTCTCACGAATAGGACCAGAGCTCGAGCAAGGCCCTGGAGTCCGGGAGTGTTTAGGAAGCTGAGACAGGAAGAGCTGTCCATGACTTTTAGAAACAACCTTCTGGCTGCATGAAGGGTATGTACTGTTCAGGCCTGGAGCGGGCAGAGAGACCAGGGGTAGAGATGGGGAACAGCGGGGACTAGGCTGGAGAAAGATGTGAGAGAACAGCAGCGCTGCGGGACTGGTTGGATGGGGATAACCAAGATAGCTGTGGGGCCCAAAGGTGCCTGCATGTACCCTGTTGGGAAAGGGGTAGTGTTGTACCCTCTCGACTGACCTCTCTGGGGTGCACAGCCTCGGGCACCCAGGAGGAGGTGGGGAAAGGTGGGCTGAGGCATAGGAAGCAGGTCCTCATTAGCCCAATGGCCAGGCTGCAGTGTTCCTGCCATCAAACCAGCCCTGAGCTTCAGCCAGAGGATTGTCAACGGGGAGAATGCAGTGCCAGGTTCCTGGCCCTGGCAGGTGTCCCTGCAGGTATACCACCGGAGGGGTGGGCAGGGTCCTGGGTACGTCATGCCTAGGGGCAGCCTAGGCAGCCCAACCCCACTCTGACCTCTGAGCCCTGACCCCAGGACAGCAGCGGCTTCCACTTCTGCGGTGGTTCTCTCATCAGCCAGTCCTGGGTGGTCACTGCTGCCCACTGCAATGTCAGGTGAGCACCTGCACTCCACCTGCCCTGCCCCTCGCCTCTTCCTGCCTCCTCCCCTGGCTGTCCCCTTCTTGCTCTGGCCTCCCTGCAGCTGCCTAACCCCACACCCCTGCAGCCCTGGCCGCCACTTTGTTGTCCTGGGCGAGCATGACCTATCGTCGAACGCTGAGCCCTTGCAGGTTCTGTCCATCTCTCGGGTGAGTGCCTGGGTTGCAGACACGGAGGAAAAGTGGGCAGTGCAAGCGAGTGGGTGCTGGGAATGGGGAATTCAGGACACGCCCTGGCCTACCCTGCTCAGCACCCATCAGCCCCAGGTGCCGGGGCCCACCCCAGCCCAACACGGACTGTTTCTGACCCCACAGGCCATTACACACCCTAGCTGGAACCCTATCCCCATGAACAATGATGTGACGCTGCTGAAGCTCGCCTCACCAGCCCAGTACACAACACGCATCTCGCCAGTTTGCCTGGCATCCTCAAACGAGGCTCTGACTGAAGGCCTCACATGTGTCACCACTGGCTGGGGTCGCCTCAGTGGCGTGGGTAGGAACTCAGGTCAAAGCTCAGGGTGGGAGGACTGGGCTGGGGACCAGTGTTCTGGGCCCCACCTGACCACCCCTCCTGGCCCACAGGCAATGTGACACCAGCACGTCTGCAGCAGGTGGCTTTGCCCCTGGTCACTGTGAATCAGTGCCAGCAGTACTGGGGCTCAGATATCACTGACTCCATGATCTGTGCAGGTGGCGAGGTGCTTCCTCGTGCCAGGTGAGCCCCAGCACCCGGTCCTCTGCGCTATCCTGTGGCACACCTCCCCAACCCCCCCCACTCACCTCTCCCTGCCTCTTCCCTCTCAGGGTGACTCCGGAGGCCCTTGTCTGCCAGAAGGGAAACACGGGGGTGCTTATTGGTACTCTCTCCTGGGGTACCAAAAACTGCAATGTGCGCGCACCTGCCATGTATACTCGAGTTAGCAAGTTCAGCGCCTGGATCAACCAGGTCATTGCCTACAACTGAGCCCACCACAGGCCCCTCCCCAGCTCAACCCATTAAAGACCCAGGCCCTGTCCCATCATGCATTTGTGTCTGTCTTCCTGGCTCAGGAGAAAGCAGAGGCTGTTGAGGGTTCGACTCCCTACTTGGACTTCTGGCATGGACGGGGCTGAGTGGCTCCTTGAGTAGCAGTGGCTCTTCCTAGAGTAATCATGCCCAGGCCGGGGACCCCACCCCTCCTCCAGGGCAACCCCTTGGTCCTACAGCAAGAAGCCAGAGCTGCTGGAATGAATGGCAGCCCTCCCTGGAGAGGCAGCCTGTTTACTGAATACAGAGGATACGTTTACAAACTGAATACGCATAATAAATAACTGCACATTCTCCATCCACGGTCCATGGCATGAAGGCCCAAGTGGGTCTATCAAAGGCCCACATCTCCAAACCCCCTGTCCCGCCCTCAGGACCAGGCCCACCCTGGGCAAGAGAGAACATAATCCCCAGAGCTTCAGGTCCTCAGAGACACTTAGGGAACTGGGAGGAAATTCTGAGGCCATGGGACTTGGTTCTCCACTGCCTCCTGCCCAGGGGGCAGTGAGGACGGCAGGAGGGTGTGTCTAAGGCACAGGTGACTTGGCACAGAGTGGTCTCTTTAGTTTTGTTTCCCACTGGAGGTGGCACATGCAGGAAGAGGAGGGCCTGGCCCAGGCTGCCGACTGGCAGAAGCTGAGTGGGAGCCAAACCCTCCCCCAATGGCAGGGGCCCTGCAGTTGAGCTAAGGCCAAAGCTGGGCCCTGGCCCCATTCTACCCACTGAAGGCAGCTGTGGAGGGAGGGGCTTGGGTTCCAGCCTGGTTTGTGGTAGGGGGAGATACCACAACAGAAATGGGGACGGTTCTGGCTCAGGCCTCTGGGAAAGCAGCCACCCAACCCCACCCACCTCCCACAGGGGCTCCTTCCAGCTTGCGACTCAGCGGGACCCAGACTGGAAGGTTAATGCTGTGAACGGAAGCAGCACGGGGTGGACGGGGCAAGGCCAGGTGTGAGAAGGCAGTGCCCCAGGCACCCAGGGTTCAGAGGCAGGTCACACAGTATGGCTAAGTTCCAGGGAGGGGTGCGCAGAAGCTCAGCAGAAGGGGAGAGGTGAGCAGCCTGGGACCCTCACCCAGGGCGGCAACTCCTACCTTCCCACGTCTTCGTGGAGGACTACGGGTGTGCACGATGAGCGGGTGTGCACGATGGGCAGGTGTGCACGATGGGCAGGTGTGCACAATGGGCGGGTGTGCATGATGAGCGGGTGTGCACGATGGGTGTGCAGTGATCACTCCCAGGTTGCCAACACCCATGCAGACACCAGATGGCGTCTTTGTGCAGCTGCAGAGGAGGGAGCGACAGACCCTGAAGGGAAAGGGCAATGGGCTGCACCAAAGGATAGAACCCAGGCTGACACTGGACCCTAATGGGGAGGGGCCCCCTGCCCTCTGCTTTGGCCCCCAGGTGCCCCATCCCCCAGGTAGCAGCAGTGGGGCTCCCTTTAACCCCTCCCAGTTGGGAAGGAGGCACCTGGGGAATGGAATGAACATCCAATGGGGAGAGGGAGGTAGCAGTAGGCTCTACAAAGAAGGCACCAAGGGCAGTGGGCTGGTGGGCAGAGACCCCTCAGAGTCTGGAGAGGTTGAAGCCTGGGCAAGCCGACGACCAGCATGGCCACACAGTCCAGAAGGGTGAAAGTCCACGCCATGGCCCTACCACCAGAGGTCCTGGGACCAGGAAGGCTCCCTCGGGGCACCATGAAGGAAGACAGATCTTGGTTGGGAGGTGGAGGGTTGTTTGGATCTAGCTAGAGGCTACGCTATGGTTTCAGTCAAGGCACAAGCTTTGTGCCTACCAGGGTCTCCCACTGGAGCATAATCTGAAGGATCAGGATGCATGGGAATGTGTGGAACCAGGGAGAGGGGCTCTGTGGAGGAAAGGGGGTCCCAGAAGTAACTGTCCCAAAGGGTCCTGAGGCCACAGGACACTTCACCCAGTACTGCAGGCCCCTCTGATTTGGGAAGAGTCAAAGGGCAAGGGAGACAGTGAAGGCCAGGTCCTATCCCTTCCCAACTCCACCAGAGCAGCTGCCCACCAAGAGGGGTATCAGTGCCAAGCCAGGCTCCCAGTTCAGGGGAAGTCACAGCCCCGTGGGCTACCTCCACTCTGTCACACCCGGCCCAGGCCCATGGTGAGGACAGGGGCTGCTGAGGGCACAGAGAAAGGGCCGGAGCCAGACATTCTTCACCTACTGCGGGCTACATGAGCCTATGTCCAGAGAGGGCATCAGGCACAGATGGCACCGCAGTGTGTGGCCAGGCTGGGCCGTGCTGCACATGTGCAGAGCCAAGCGGCTCAGCCATTGTACTGCTGTTGGTAGCGCAGGTTGAGCTCCCGCAGCTCCCGCTCCCGCACACGGCGTGACTTGTTGGAGCGTGTGGAGCGGCTGGAACGCGTGGACTGGGCAGATTTGGTGCTCTGGCAGCGCGAGGAGGCACGTTTGAGGAGGTTCTGGGATATGGAGCGGTGCAGGTTCTTCATGGATGAAGAGGCAGCCATGCTCACCACCCACGGGTGCCTCAGGGCCTGCAGTGCAGTCATACGGGCTCCAGGGTCCACTGTCAGCAGGCGGTCAATGAAGTCCTTGGCCAGGTTGGACACACTAGGCCAGGGCTAGAGACCAAGGACAAGCATTAGACTGAGAGCATCCGACACTGCCCACTCCATCTGGATGAGGCCACTACCCAGCATCCTTCCACTTTCCCGAGAGAGGTGCTGCCCCTCCTCTCATGTAGTGCTTGGGGCCTCCCTGCCCAACGCTGGCCCAGGCTGAACAGGGGCTGCTCTCCAGGTGATGGAGTCTGGCAAGGAAGGAAAGGACCCGTCCACTCTCCCAGAGAGCAAACTTCCATGGTGCACTGGACCCAAAGCCTGGCTCAGGGAGATGGCCTCTGCCAAGACCCCCCAACCTGCCCCAGGAGTATCGTAACTCAGGGGAATGTAAGAGAATGACTCAAACTTTTCCACCACATCCTAAGTCAGACTGAAACTCCAATCTCTGGATGACCAGGATCAGGTCACTTAGAGGGGAACTTCCCAGTCCTTATAGAGAAAGTCCAACCTCTCTCCAACTGCCAAAGCAGTGGTAGGAGACCACTACTCCCTGCCTCCGCCTCCCAGCGTGGGGAGGAAAGGAAACAATTCAAGGCAACTAGATTTCCCCGTTGGCTGAGGGCAGGTGCTCCCGGGACCAGGCAGGAACCAGGACCCTTCTCAGTGGCACCCTCCAGCCCGCATTACTTCTCTAAGCCACAAAGGGCTCCTGGCAGTGCTGTGTGCCAGCCTCATTTTAGTACATTCTGTCCCCTGGGAGGAACTCCACAAAGCCCACTCTACCACGTGCACCCAGGGCTGCCTCATCTCAGCCACGAACCCAGCAGCTGTCTGTCTCAGGGCCTCAGGCTGCATGCTGTCTTCACCTGGCTGGATCCTCAGGTTCTCAGGATAAAGGACACTTGCTCAGACTCCCTCTTAGCCCCCAGTGCTTCCAGCAATTATTCCAGCTGTAACTTGAGACTGCAATTTCATGTTGGTTTATTATTCCCATGAGATCACGCTGAGCTGGATGAGCCCCAGTGCCTGGTGCTGCACATACAGGAAGCACTCAGCAGGCACGGGCTCAGCGAGTAAACAACCCACAGTGCTGCCAGATGGGTGCCCTTTCCTGAAGCTGCTTCCAGGCCTTGGGGCTTAGCCAGGTGAGTCCTTGCGTCCCTGCATCTCCTAGGAGCACTTTTGGCACAGGCTCTGAGGCCTACCCAAAGGGTAGGCAGCTAGGACCTTTCCTGAGCATGCTGCAGATGACTCAACAGGAATGCTAAGGATGCCATCACTTTCCTTCCTGCCAGCTGAGGTCTGCCTGTTCCACCCGTGGTGCCTTTCACCTTGAGGAACCCCTGAACATGCCAGGGATCTGAGAGCCCACCTTCAGAGCAGGTGTACAGCCATGTAGCAGACACACACACACACTGACTACTGCTACCCCCAGTCTGGCTCCCTTGACTTCCAACTCTTCCCCTACCCCCTTCCCCACTGCCACAGAGGGGTGAGGCAGGGAGAACATGCTTCCACCTTCCTGAAGAAGGGCTGGGGCTACCTGCAGCTTCTGTCCTCACCCACTCTTTGGAAGGTTATTCCAAGTTTTACTGAGCTAAAGTGGGAGCAACAAGGGAACCACATTCGCAAACACACCTAATAGGATCATCCTCATCAGTGGGCCAGCAGCACCCAGTGACTCTTGGGGAGACACTAGGCCTGAGGAGGAGGAAAGTCAGGGTCCAGGAGCATGCAGCCTACGGAGGCCCATAGATGCCTTACTATCCAAGGGCTGTGGGTGGGTGCAGAGAGCAACAGCCCTCCCACACAAGCAGGTAAGTCTCCTGGGGGCTTGTGTACTTCAATATTCATATTGAAGGCTGGGCACGGTGGCTCACACCTGTAATCCCAGCACTTTGGGAGGCTGAGGCAGGTGGATCACAAGGTCAGGAGATCAAGACCATCCTGGTCAACATGGTGAAACCCTATCTCTACTAAAAATACAAAAATTAGCCAGGCATGGTGTGTGCCTGTAGTCCCAGCTACTCAGGAAGCTGAGACAGGAGAATTGCTTGAACCCAAGAGGCAGAGGTTGCAGTGAGCCAAGATCGCACCACTGCACTCCAGCAACAGAGTGAGACTCCATCTCAAAAAAAAAAAAAAAGATTCATATTGAGGTATTGAGACCGACATGCAGGGCAACTGGACTAGACAGCTGCCACAATAGCTTTTGGATCACAGCTCAAGAAAGCCCCAAAAGCCAGGAGCAGTGGCTTCTGCCTGTAATCCCAACACTTTGGGAGTCTGAGGCAGGATTGCTTGATTCCAGGAGTTCGAGATCACCCTGGACAAGATGGTTAAGACTCCGTCTCAAAGAAAAACACAAAATTAAAAAAAATCTTTTAAGAAAGAAAGCTCCATGGGTGCCCCCTGAAGACAAGGAACCACTACTGGGGGCAGCCAGTCCAGACCACAGACATTCACTGTAGCCCCCATTACCCACTGGAGAGACAGAAAGAAGCTTGATGGAGACAGCACACACACAGCTGAACAGAGTGGGTCAGGGGACACCTCTGCTGCCTGCTGGCTTTCTACAGTCTCCAGGAAGAGGAGGACTCACTAGGAAGCACGCTGCAGCTCAGCCTGGCCTGTTGCTGGAACAGCCCCAAGACAGGGTTGACAGCCCAGGGTGTCCCAACAGGGCTGGGACATGGATCCTGCCCCTGCCCCTTGGTCCAGCCAGGACAAAAGAGGGGCAACTCCCCTACAGAGGCCAGGAGCCTGAACACGGATGGACTGGAGGTCTCACCACTTGACATCCACATCCAGCCAAACCGTGGACTTGAAACTCCAAACAAGTCACCAGTGCAGTCTTGGAGGGGCCTCTCCCCAGACCAGCCCTATAGGCTTAAGTGTCTCCATCTTCAGAGTGGCACAGGCTCACACTAGCAGGCATCAACCCCTGCTGATCGCGGAGCAGCAGCCAGATTGATCCCTCTCCCCCTGCTCCCCAAGATTCTCGCCTCACCAATTACTGTGGACGTGTGGCTGTCTGCAGAATGCAGATGGACTCATTTGTCTGAGGGCTGGCCTGGCCTCTCTGGCAGGTCCCAGCTCTCCCCATCTCTGAAGAGCTGTGAGCAGCTGGGCCAGGTGGATCCCCCAAGCCAAAGTGACTCAAGTCGTCCTGACCTGGCCCCCAGCCTAACCCTTGTACACAGAGGAACCTACAGAAGAAAAGTCAGGCTGAACACAAGAAGGTGGTCCTCATCCAGCTCACTGACAGTGAGGCAGGGGCTTAAGATGACCTCCAGAATAGCAGCCTCTGGAAGCCCTGCTGAGGCCTCCCACTGGGCTCAGAAAAGTAAGGCTTTCCACACTCACCCACAGCCAGGCTTCAGGCCCCACATCAACTCAGCATCTCCTAAGAAAGCACTCAACATTAGCAGCCCAACCCACCTGCTTCCCCTGGAGCCACGTAAGTATGTGTGTCAGCCAAGGACTGACTGGCTGGAAGCATTCTAAGCAAGAGAAAAGGGCCTTACAAGTCAGTGGCTCATGCCTCTAATCCCAGCACTCCAGGAGGCTACTGCGTGAGTGAGGGCTGGGCCCTGCTTCAAGAGGAGGACAAGCAGGGTCTGTGGGAGGAGGGCATCACCTCCGCTCTGATTCCGGCCATCAAGCTGGCTGCCTTTCTGAGTCCACGGTCCTCAAAAAGTCCTTTTCCCCTTGCACTTAGGGTACCTGCTCCTGATGTTGGAACAGCAATGATGCCAATAGTGGGTATGGGGAGGGACCTCTTCCGTGAGCACCTCCTTACCAATTGGACTTCCTCATCCCCCTACCCATGATGGGCTAAAGCCACTCCTAGGCAGTGGAGTCCTCCTCCTCCTGGAGAGGGAGAGGCAGCAGAGCAGGAAGGGCTTTCCGCTCCCGCCCGAGGACCCCCTGCACCAACCCTTTTCATTTGCTCTAGCTCTAATATCTGGTACAAGCGCCCGGAATGAACACTACCCAAGCCACTGCCAGCAGTCTCACCTTGAGCCAAAGGGCTAAGGAAACAAAGAACAGTGCCAGCTGTCTAGCACAGGCTGCAGACAGAGGAGGAAGCTGCTGCTTTCTGGCAGCAAACACAGCTTACAGGGTGACCCTAGACTTCCTCTAGCAGGCAGGGCTGCCTACTGGCAAGTGAGCCTGGGAGAGAAAGGCCCCTTGGTGTCTCTTCTGAGTGGCATCTAGGGTAGGTTAAAGGGTTAGACTGCAAGCCCAGCAACCTGAGTTCTAGTTCTACCTTCTCTATTGGCCTTACAGAAATCACACTGCCTTCACTTTTGACACGAGGAAGGGGCTGAATGTCATGAACTCTAAGTCACTTCCAGTTTCTAAAGTCCTGGATTCCTTTTTCTCCACCTTTTCCTTCATATGGCCACATACGAAGCACAGAGTCTAGCATTTAAGCTGACCTCTTGAGCCCTGAGCTCCTTATCTAACCCATGATGATTCTGGGGCAGGCTGGCTGGCAGAGAAGGTGGCCCCACCACAGCGCTGCTAGAGAAGGGATGGGAAGGGAGGAAGAAGCCTGGGCTTTGCTACCATGACTCAGTTCTTCCCTCAGCTCTATTTCAAGATGTATTTTCAGACCCACTATTCCCACCTTCAAAGGCCTCCTTTCTGTATTTATGTGGGCCTGAATGAGAGCAGAGAAAAGGGCACAGAGGAAATTCTGGAAACAGAGCTTTGAGTTTACTCAGGAAAGCAGCATGACGATAAGAACTGTGATGCTGCCCACGACGAAGAGCATCCGCAGAATTAGACACTGTGTGGCAGCAGAGCCAGCATCCCCTCCTCTGGTCAAAAACCCATCATCCTGGTGTCTGGGCTTCCAGACCAGACAGAATCTACCACCCTGGAATCTGGCAGAGGGTGGGTGAGGGGCCAGCAACAGAAAAGGGAAGGGTGTGGGGGGAGAGAGTCTGAGGAGAGAAATAGAGGGAAGAGAATGCAGTTTTAAAAACAAGTAGAGAATTAAAAAAAAAAAAAAAAAAAGCAGAGACTAAAGATCAAAATGAGAAAAGGCGGGACAACTAAATTAGTAAAGCTGCATTCTGAAACTTGAAATGGGTAACAAAATGAAATCGTGTGCCCCCACCTGTCCCTGCCCAGAGCCAAAGTGGAGGAGAAGGAGAGGAGGGAGATAGGGTACAACTCAAGATCGAGAAGGATGCTATTTGCTAGCTTTGCAATCGGCCTGTGCCACCAACATAGTGATATCTGCTTTTAACAATGTCCTGGAGTAGCCCTGGAAGGTTCCAGATTTAGAAGCCTGCTGCAGCATAATCTCTTTTATCTATACTCATCACAGGTTCCATTGAAGTCAAGTGGTTCCCAGGGCCCAGCCTGAATTTTTGTTTTTTTTTGAGAGAGAGACGGAGTCTCGCTCTGTCACCCAGGTTGGAGTGCAGTCGCGCGATGTGGCGCGATCTCAGCTAACTGTAACCTCTGCCTCCCAGGTTCAACGGATTCTCCTGCCTCAGCCTTCCGAGTAGCTGAGACTACAGGGGTGTGCCACCATGTCTGGTTAACTTTTTGTAATTTTTTGTATTTTTAGTAGAGACGGGGTTTCACCGTGTCAGCCAGGATAGTCTCCATCTCCTGACTTCATGATCTGCCCGCCTCGGCCTCCCAAAGTGCTGGGATACAGGCATGAGCCACGGCACCTGGCATTTTTTTTTTCTTTTTTTGAGATGGAGTTTCATTCTTCTTGCCCAGGCTGGAGTGCAATGGCATGATCTCACTGCAAACTCCACCTCCTGGGTTCAAGCAATTCTCCTGCCTCCGCCTCCCAAGTAGCTGGGATTACAAGCATGCACCACAATGCCCAGCTAATTTTGTATTTTTAGTAGAGATGAGGTTTCACCATGTTGATCAGGTTGGTCTCGAACTCCTGACCTCAGGTGCCAGCCACCTTGGCCTCCCAAAGGGCTGGGATTACAGGTGTGAGCCACTGTGCCCGGTCTTTTTTTTTTTTCTTAAACTTCCTCCCATCCTAATTTCTGAGGCAGTTTGGAGGCTCAGCGGCTATAACCATCTCATCCACAGGTCTCTGTCCCTGGAACCCCAGGCATATAAGACTTGGCTCAGGGCCAGCAGACGGTCAACATGGGATGGCAGGAAGAACGAAGACATGAATGTGACTGAGCCTTCTGTTCCAAGCTGGATGGGCCACAGGAAGCAGAGCTCTCTGGGCACCACACGTCTACCAAGGGACATCAGGCACGATGGAGAAGGGTAATCTTGTGTGATGGGAGGACTGACCTGGAAAGGTGAGCCTGGAGGGGCACAGCCAGTGAGGTTGGCTGGACCAGGTCACCATCAGCTATGCTATGCAATTGAGAGCAAGCCTCCACCTCAGTAGGGGTGGGAGGAGGGTAAGCATGGGAGGCTATGAGTGGATCTAAAGAGGTCAGGGCTGGGCACAGTGGCTCACACCTTTAATCCCAGCATTTTGGGAGGCCGAGGCAAGAGGATCACTTGAGGCCAGGAGTTCAAGACCAGGCTAGGCAACATAGTAAGACCCTATCTCTACAAAAAAAAACCTAAAAAATTAGCCGGGTATGGTGGCCCACACCTGTAGAACCAGCTATTCAGGAGGCTGAGACAGGAAGATGGCTTGGGCCCAGGAGTTTAAGGTAACAATGAACTATAATCACACTACTGCACTCCAGCCTGGGCTCTACAAGACCTTGTCTCTATTAAAAAATAAAATAAAATAAATAAAAATAAAGAGGTCAGAATGTGGGAGAGATGACAGCCCAGCAGCTCCCAGAGGAACTCGAGGGCCCAGCGGCGACAGAGCCTGTGAAGGGCAGTGCTGTCAGGTGGAGACAGACAATGAAAAGACAGGAGAGGGAGGGGATGGCTGACGCACCAGGGATGGCTCTGAGCACAAACCACCATATCCTGCTCTTTGTAGGCAAAGCCTCAAGGGCTGGAGGTGGAAAAAGTGATGAAAGGCAGCTGTGACCCAAGCTGACGTGATGCTATGGGTGGTCAGCAGGAACGGCTGAATGCAGCAGTGTGGGGGGTGGGTCTGCTCCTGCCACTATAGGGAAGCTGCTGCTCTCTGGAGCGTATGCAACCAGGGCAGCAGTGACAAAGAGAAACCTAGAGGACAGGGCTCTGGGGAGCCCAGTGGTGGCACAGAGGTGACACAAGATGGGGCTGCTGCTCTTCTCCACTGAGAGCTGCCTCCGGCCTCACATGGAGAGAGCTTCCCTCTGCCTTCCTGCCAGAGGTCTCCAAGGGCAGGTCCCCAACCACAGTGACCAACTGAGGGTCCACTGCCTCCATCCAGTGGCCTAAACCACGCCACCTCCCAGTGACCAGGCAGGAATCCAGCCTGAGGGCATCTGCTCCTGCAGTGAAGGAGGGAGACTTAATCTGTTGAACGCTTCATGTTTTGGTGAAGTGGGGATGGCTTTTCCCGAGGGAACCTTCCTGGCCAGGTATGGGGGCATGTGATCATCCTGATGGGATCCTCACACACAGACAGCACCAGCATCCGGCACTTGACATGCAGCAGCCCCAGCAGGCCGGTAGGGAAGGAGGGCTTAGGGACAGATGCCTCATAGCGAAGGATTCTAAATTGATTTGTGTTTGCTCGTGCTGTCAGCTATTGAGACAGTCGTGGAAAAGCCATCCTCTGACTCTGGGAGCAGGGGCCAGTGAGAAGAGAGGTGAGCTGATGGGTCCATCACAGTCCCCACCCACACTGAAGGTGAGAAAAGTCAAGCAACTGAAGCATCCAGGAGAATCCAAGCATAAGCCAGGAAACACAATCCCTGCCTCCCTGCCTCCACTCTGCCACCAGCATATACATTTGGTCTCCTGCTCTCCAGACACCCAGACAGCGCTCCCCATGACTCTGGGATGAGGTCCTATCCCTGCTCACATGGCTGCTCCTTGTGACATACGGGGGGAGGTGAGGGGCAGGGAGGGAGACATAAAGTCAGAGCATAGGACCAGGATGCATAACCAAGTCCCGTCACCTAGAGAGCACTGAGACATGCCACATTCTCTGCATCTCATTTTATCTTCTACATCCCAAGGCATGTTAGAGTCACTTTAAGAAGTGGGGAGGCTGGGCGTGGTGGCTCACACCTGTAATCCCAGCACTTTGGGAGGCTGAGGCAGGCAGATCACCTGAGGTCAGGAGTTCGAGACTAGCCTGGCCAACATGGTGAAACCCTGTCGCTACTAAAAATACAAAAATTCACCAGGTGTGGTAGCTGGTGCCTGTAATCCCAGCTACTTGGGAGGCTGAAGCAGGAGAATCGCTTAAACCCAAAAGGTGGAGGCTTTGGTGAGCCAAGATCACACCACTGCACTCCAGCCTGGGCAACAGAGTAAGACTCCATCTCAAAAAAAAAAAGAACTACATGGCCGGGCGCGGTGGCTCAAGCCTGTAATCCCAGCACTTTGGGAGGCCGAGACAGGCGGATCACGAGGTCAGGAGATTGAGACCATCCTGGCTAACACGGTGAAACCCCGTCTCTACTAAAAATACAAAAACTAGCTGGGTGAGGTGGTGGGCGCCTGTAGTCTCAGCTACTCGGGAGGCTGAGGCAGGAGAATGCCGTAAACCCGGGAGGCGGAGCTTGCAGTGAGCTGAGATCCGGCCACTGCACTCCAGTCCGGGCGACAGAGCAAGACTCCACCTCAAAAAAACAAAAAGAACTACAGGTAGTCAAGCTCACTGCCTCTTCAGGTATATTTAGCCCTAGATCAATGTATGGTCAACCTGCAGACCAGACACCCACCCCTGGGAAGCCACCTCTCACCAGCCCTTGTCACCCAGGTAGCAGCAGAGTGGTCATGAAGGTGGGCATCCTCTCCCAACAGTACTCTGTCCCCTAACCAGCAGCACTCATAAGGCTCTGTGAGAATTTCTACCCAAGCCCACCTGTTCCTGGTATAGTGACCTGGGCTCATCCAGAGCTCAGAGACTGCCCAAACAGAGGAGGGTGATAATTCAGGATGCTGAATGCAGCAGACAGCAAAGCTCCTAATGGCATCACTCTAATATCAATCCTACAAGAGCCCCTTCATCTGCCCTGCCTCTAGGAATAGAACTCTTGACAAAAGCACTGACATCGAGGATGTCACATTTCATGTCAAGTAAATCACAGACTCTCCGCATTGGAGGACCCTGACAGTCCTCTACCATGAGTCTGCAGCTGATGACTCACCTTCTGTGCCATCCTTTAGAAACAGCTCCTCCAGGCCTCCTAGGCCTCCTGTGATAGGAAGCCTCCTCTCAAGGTGACTGTGTCCTCAGACTGCTCTCATATTCACATAGGTCTCTCCCAACCTGTGTCTCTACCCAACTTGCAACATGCCCTCATGCCCTCTCCACTCCAGTGCCTCTGGGTGCTGGGTAAACATTCAGATTTCTCCTTTCCGGTAATCCTCTCCTCAGCATTTACTCCTTTTCCAAGAGTCTTGTATTTGCCCTAAAAATTGACAAGCACACACCAGCCCTGGGCCTTTAAGTCTTCCCACTGCCTGTGCCCCCAGGCAGCTGTGGCCAGCAGCCTCCTAACTGCATCGCTAGCAGGCTCTCTGCTTCTTCCTGGAGTCTGGCCCCTTGAAGGGAGCACTCCACAGGCTGCACAGCCTGTCTGCCTGCCAGCAGTCACATTTGGGACCCTTCCCAGGGTGTCACCAATAGCCACTGGTGCTTCCCTCAGGAGAAGCCAAGAGAAAGTTCCCCCACCAGTTATCACTTATAAATACTCCAGTTTAACCTAGCACACAGGTACCACTGTGTACTAAGCCTGGACACGACAGTGGAGAACATATGTACTGATGTACGTGCTGTCCTCAAGGACCCTACAGGCTAGACAGGAGAGATGTGTCTACTGATCAGCGGCCAGAAAGTACTGAAACAAGAAACCAGCAACGTGCTGAGGCACACATACCAGGCAGAGCAGACTGCAGCCCTAGACAGGCCAAGAACTCTGAAGCCAAGACAGCCTGGAATCAAATCCCAGACCTGCCACTCTCCGGCTGGTAGACTATGGCCAAGTTACGTAACCTCACCATCCTCAGTTTCCTCATCTGTAAGGTGGGGGATTACATACCGCCTGGCAGGGTTGTTGTAGATTGGAGGTGGGGGGTGCAGAACGTCCAGCCCTGGGTCTGCTACTCAGTAGGCACCACACAATGGCAGTAGGCAGCATTATTTCTAAGCAGTTTAACTAAGACTGATACTGGGAGCAGCGTGAACAGTTGAGGCAGAAGCTTGGTGTGGAGAGTGAACAGAGGTAATGGCTCAGATCTGTGATATGCAGGGAGTGGGGTGGGGTCTAGGGCATGGGCTTTGGGCTGGGGGATCTGGAGTGCCAGGATGGCAGGCAGGACCCCATATGCCCTCCAGGTCAGAGGGTAGCCTGGAATGCTCTCCAAGTCTGCCCATACAAACTGATGTCCCTCCTGCAGAGCTAGGGCTCTGCCCCATACTCCTTCACTTCCTCCACTGTGGCTTACATATGCCATGTGGATCCCATCCCTGGGATCCCTGATCTGCCCCAAACATCCCCAGGAGGCCAGGATGGAATTATTCCAATAGCTTCCAGTTAGCCTTCCTCCTGCCAGGCTCCCTTCCCACTTTCTGCTGCCTTCCTCCTCCACTACCCAGAACCTAGAGGGCTCCTCCCACAGTGCAGAGGGCTCCCAACAACAAACACCAGGCCTGCCCCAGCCTCTTCAGCCTCTGCTCCGTCACTCCCAATCTGTTTATTCTGGAGCACTCAGCAATGCTCCCTTCTCCCTCCTCTTTCTCAAAGCCCATCTTCTGCAGGAAGCTTTCTATTCAAGTCCATGGAAGCCACTGAGCCTTACAGAGAACTGGGGCTGCATGGACAGAGCCCACAGGAAACAGGCACACCAGACCGGGCCTGGTATACAAGGGACAGCACTCTACCGGGTCAGTGAACAGGAAAGGTGCCCCTAGAAAGGCATCAAGCGCCATGAGACACTCGCTGGTGAGGAATGCATACCTCCAAACACTGCTGTGTCGGAGGTCCTTCATTCACACAGCAACATCCCCCTCACCATGGCACACTCTCTCTCTCTCAGAGGTTATCCCAGCAGAGCCTTGCTCTCTTACATGGCCTTCCTAAGGGCAAATGCCTATCACACATACAGGACAGATAGCTGGAGTGGGTGGGGTCAAGGCCCAAACACCTGACCTGAGCACCACAGTCCATGTTCCAGAGTGTCCAGGCCCAGTGGCTCTATGCCAAGGCCTGTGTTCACGTGTGCCTGCCAATGCAGGTTCATCCTATGGCCATTCCCTATTCTAGTTCCTTACCCCCAGGCAATCTCAACTTCCATGGATAGGAAGAACAGGCCTTCACCTCTCTTGCATTTTCCCCAGGTGTGTGCAGGTGTGCTTGTGGGTGGGCAGTGGCCAGGAGAACAACAACAAAAAAGCCTGTCCTAGTGTCCTGGGATAGAGCTATAAAAGCATGCCAGGTTGCTGGCAGGAACTTGAAGGAAGTGCTGCCTCTTCTTACCAGGAGACCGTCTAGCTGTGAAGTGAATGGCTAGAAGGAGTGATTGCTGGGTCCCATTCTAGCGATGTCTGTCCTCACCTCCATGCAGAAAAGTAAAGAGAAACCAGGGCCCTGCCAGGGAGTGGCAGAGGCTGGTACTTCTCAGACACCTGATGTTCATGCACATGCCCTGGAATCTCATTAAAATGTAGATTCTGATTTAATAGGTCT
>NC_045450.1:52722541-52724838 GCF_002776525.5 Piliocolobus tephrosceles | reverse complement strand
GTGGCGCTTGCCTGTAATCCCAGCTACTCTGGAGGCTGAGGCAGGAGAATCACTTGAACCTGGGGGGCAGAGGTTGCAGTGAACCAAGATTGTGCCATTGCACTCCAGCCTGGGCGAAAAGAGCGAAACTCCGTCTCAAAAAAAAAAAAAAAAACCTCAGACAGTGAGGCTCTTGAATTTGTATCACAAAATTATCCCAGGAGATTTTAGACTATCCAGGATTAAGAAGCTGTACCACCTACCACACACATATGCTTGCATTTGCTGTGCTCATCTCAGATCCTAGCCCTGATAGGTGCTCAAAAATACAGCTGAATCTATCCATTCATAAGTCAGCATTCAGCAAATGCTACTGGAGGCTAGCCCCTATTTTATGCCAGGCACAGAGCCAGACATACGCAGACAGAAGACCACCATGTGACACAACAGGATGTACTCAATAGTAGCAGCATGGATATGAGGAGTTAATGGTTATATGTCAACCAAGGGAGATTTTTTTCCCTAGGAAGTGACATCTCAGGTGGATTTTATAAGACAGATGTAAGTTTCCAACACTGGTAGGTGGTCGGTGGGGTGGAAGGCAGCATATTGCAAACTGAGAAAACTGCATATCTAAAGCACAAGGGGACCAAGCACAGTGGCTCACGCTTGTATTAATAATCTCAATACGTTGGGAGCCTAGGCGGGAGGGTCTCTTGAAGCCAGCCCTGGCAACAAAGCCAGACTCCCAGGCTCTACAAAAAATGTTAAAACTTAGCCAGGAGTGGAGGGGAGCGCCTGTTGTCTCAGCTACTCGGGAGGTTGAGGCGGGAAGATCATTGGAATCCAGGAGTTCAAGGCTGCAGTGAGTTATGAATGCGCCATTGCACTCCAGCTTGGGCAAGAGACCTTGTCTCAAAATTAGTAATACTAAAGCACAAAGATATGAAACCAAAGCTAACAGAAGCGCCACACGCTTTAACAACAACAAACTACGTAAAGGGAGCACAAAAACGCTCTGGTGTTGATTGGCTGGTTAAGCCTTCACCAGATTATGAAGAGCCCTGAATGCCTTGCTAAGAAGTGTGGCCTTTGTCTTGAAGGCACTAAGGAACCACTTTCAGGCAGTGAAGGACTTATTCACATTTTCAGGTGGGAATTATCACTTCAGCCGCTTTATGGAGGGGGACTAAGTGTGAGGGGCTAGGCTTCCCCTTGCAGGTAGAGGAATGACAAGCTTGCCAAGCAGGCAATCCAGCTGGACTCAAACCTGCTATTTCCCAGCCTGCACAAGGAAGCGATCAGCTGCCCCGCCGGCCCCTGGCAGACGCAAAGGAGAAGTGTGGAGTAGGCGCCGGGCGCGAGAAGGCAGTAAGGACAAGGACAACCAGGTTGGATCAACCTGACCCGCTCTGGACGAGGGGCGGCTGAACAGCAAGCAGGCAGGGCAACCGACCACGTCCACCAGGCCCACGCGGGCCTAGAGACGGGATACCCAGCAAGACAGCACGTTCCGAGGCCAGTCCGAACTCGGACGCCGGGGACCCGAGCAGCCATCGCCCGACCTGCTCTCCAACCCTGTAGGCCCTGGCGCATGGGACACGGGCCGACGCTGCGGGCTGACCAGGGGCAGGCCCCGGTGCCCCAGAAAGCGACCACGACCACAGTTCGGCTGCCCCTCCCGCCCGTCGGGCCGTCGTCCTGGGCCGGGCCGCCTCACCTCGCGCGGGCGGCGGGCTCTTCGGCGTCTCGGCGGCTCTGTGGGCCATCTCCAGGCAGTCACCGCGGCCACCGCCTCTGCCGCCGCCGCCGCCGCCGCCGCCATTCTCGGGCGTTAGCGTCGTGGCGTCATCACAGCGCGCAGCTGACGCCAAAACAAACCTACGGGGCGGGACGGGGTGACTCTCACGAAGCTGGGCTACGCGGCTGGCGGATCTCCAAGCGTGGCCTGCCAATCAACCTCTTCGGGGCGGGGATAGGCACTCTACTGAGCGGGTGGATCTATTTGTCGCTCAAAGAAACCTGACCGGGCCGGGCGCGGTGGCTCAAGCCTGTAATCCCAGCACTTTGGGAGGCCGAGACGGGCGGATCACGAGGTCAGGAGATCGAGACCCTCCTGGCTAACACGGTGAAACCCCGTCTCTACTAAAAATACAAAAAATTAGCCGGGCGAGGTGGTGGGCGCCTGTGGTCCCAGCCACTCGGGAGGCTGAGGCAGGAGAATGGCGTGAACCCAGGAGGCAGAGGTTGCGGTGAGCTGAGATCCGGCCACTGCACTCTAGCCTGGGCGACAGAGCAAGACTCCGTCTCAAAAAAAA
>NC_045450.1:52704071-52722441 GCF_002776525.5 Piliocolobus tephrosceles | reverse complement strand
AAAAAAAAAAAAAAAAAAAAAAAAAAAAAGAAACCTGACCGCTGTCTGCCGGACGGATCCGTGATAGAAAAACGAGGGATCGCGGGAAATAAGGAGAAAGTTTCAAGTTTCTGGTTGGGGGAAAGGGGGGACTCTGTAGTGCTAGCTTGGGTAAACAATGCTTTCCAACAGAGGTTTCTGGAAGTGCCTCTGGAACTCCGCAAAGGATTGACTTAAATTTCATTAACAAAATATATTTTTTAAAACTGCAATTAGAATAATTTCAGAACTCCATGTGTTGAATTTGGCCTCCATCAAAGAAGAGGTGCAAATGGTTAACTTGTAGATTGGTGAAGTCAATCTTGGGCCAACTTCTGGACTCGTGGTTATTTGTTGTTGTTAATTTAATGTATATCCCGAGTCTGAAAAGCAAGCGGTTTTTTAAAAAATGGTTACCATTCAGAATGACTTCTCTGTAGGATCAGAACTGGTTCACTTTACAGTCAACCCAACTTGGAGGGGGAAAAATAGGTGCTGCAGATGGTAAGTGCATTGTAACCTCCATCCATCTTCCCCATTTCAGTGGCTCATGTATTCAAATCTTTATTGAGTATGTACTTTGCACATGGAACTGTCTTTGATTGACTGTATAAGCTAATGTTATACTTTAAACCTAAAAATAAATTAACACCAATAAAACATTGTCGTCGGCCCGGTGCAGTTGCACACGCTTGTAATCCCTGCACTTTGGGAGGCCAAGGCAGGTGGATCACCTGAGGTCAGGAGTTTGAGACCAGTCTGACCAACAAGGTGAAACCCTGTCTCTACTAAAAATACAAAAATTATCCAGGCATGCCCGGTTAATTTTCTTATTTTTATTTTTAATTTTTTCGTTTTAATTTTTTTTTTTTTTGAGATGGAGTCTCGCTCTGTCACCCAGGCTGGAGTGCAGTGGCGCAATCTCAGCTCACTGCAAACTCTGCCTCCTGGGTTCACGCCATTCTCCTGCCTCAGCCTCCCGAGTAGCTGAGACTACAGGGGCCCACCACCACGCCCGGCTAATTTTTTATATTTTTAGTAGAGACAGGGTTTCACCGTGTTAGCCGAGATGGTCTCGATCTCCTGACCTCCTGATCCACCCACCTCAGCCTCCCAAAGTGCTGGGATTACAGGCATGAGCCACCACGCTCAGCGCTTTTGTATTTTTAGTAGAGACAGGGTTTCACCATGTTGGCCAGGCTGGTCTCGAACTCCTAACCTCAGGTGATCTGCCCTCCTCGGCCTCCCAAAGTGCTGGGATTACAGGCGTGAGACACAACACCCAGCCGTAGTAAGGTTTCATACAAGATTTCATTTAAAAAGAACAATGGTGGCCAGCGTGGTGCCTCACGCCTGTAATCCCAGCACTTTTGGAGGCCCAGGTAGGCAGATCACCTGAGGTCAGGAGTTTGAGACCAGCCTGGCTAACATGGTGAAACCCCATTGCTACCAAAAATACAAAAATTAGCTAGGTATGGTGGCGGGCGCCTGTAATCCCAGCTACTTGGGAGGCTGAGGCAGGAAAATTGCTTGAACCCAGGAGGCAGAGGTTGCAGTGAACCGAGATCGCGCCATTGCACGCCAGCCTGGGCGACAAGAGTGAAACTCCATCTCAAAAAAAAAAAAAAAAAAAAAAGTTAAAAAATTGTTTCCAAAAGTCTAGTGCAATAATTAAGGGTATGGACTTTGGGGCCAAACATACCTGGGATCAAATCCCAGCTCTGACACTTGCAGAGCTGTTTGACTTTAAGCAAGACATCTGCCTCATTAGCCTCATTTTATTTTTTAAATTTTGGCCAGGTTGGTCTTGAACTCCTGACCTCAGGTGATCCACTGGCCTTGGCCTCCCAAAGTGCTGGGATTATAGGTGTGAGCCACTGCACCCAGCATTTTTTATTTTTTTAATAGAGACAGGGTCTTGCTCTGTCATCCAGGCTGGAGTGCGTGGCATCAATCAAAGCTCACTGTAACCTCGAACTCCTAGGCTCAAGGGATCCTTTGCCTCTGGAACAGGAATTAAAAGAAATTGAAGAATGTGTAAGCAGAAACTCAGTTGTATATAAGAAAATCCAGGCCGGGCGCGGTGGCTCAAGCCTGTAATCCCAGTACTTTGGGAGGCCAAGACGGGCGGATCACGAGGTCAGGAGATCGAGACCATCCTGGCTAACACGGTGAAACCCCGTCTCTACTAAAAAAAAAAAAAATACAAAAAACTAGCCGGGCGAGGTGGCAGGCGCCTGTAGTCCCAGCTACTTGGGAGGCTGAGGCAGGAGAATGGCGTGAACCCGGGAGGTGGAGCTTGCAGTGAGCTGAGATCCGGCCACTGCACTCCAGCCTGGGTGACAAAGCAGGACTCTGTCTCAAAAAAAAAAAAAAAAAAAGAAAAAGAAAAAAAGAAAATCCAATTTCCCCTGAGAAAGAGAAAGAGCTGGAGTCCTTTAAAAATTAACTGCCTGTTTTTCTGCGGCTAATGAGCCTTATCTCTCCTCCCTTCCCAGGCATTGTGAAGACCCCGTTTCCCTAGCTGTGCAGTTGCAAGGTCAACTAGACAGATAAACTCAAGTCGTAAAACATGCTTCTCCTTGAAAAGTAAGAAATGATGTAATGCGTGTCTCAATTAATTTAATAACGGGCTTTGTTTCTTGCTTTTGTAATATGCTTCCCCCCGCAAAGATCTCCCCCTGCCTCACAAAATGCTTAAAAGGTAACTTAACTCTTTGTTCAGGGCTCAGTCCTTTGGATTTTAATCCGACTGGGCCAGTGCACCTAAATAATTAATAAATATCCTCCTGAACCCCACTGGTCTCTCTGATTCCTTAAAATCACTCTATACCTCAGCCTCCCAAATAGCTAAGTCTACAGGCACGTACCACCATGCCTGACTTGCTTATTTATTTATGTATTTTGAGACGGAGTTTTGCTCTTGTTTTCCAGGCTGGAGTGCAACTGCATGATCTCAGCTCACTGCAACCTCTGCCTCCCGGGTTAAAGTGATTCACCTGCCTCAGCCTCCCAAAGTGCTGGGATTACAGGTGTGAGCTATCGCGCCTGGCCTAATTTTGTATTTTTAAGTAGAGAGAGGGTTTCTTCATGTTGGTTAGGCTGGTCTCAAATTCTCAACCTCAGGTGATCCGCCAGCCTCAGCCTCCCAAAGTGCTGGGATTACAGGCCTGAGCCACCACGCCTGGCCTATTTGTTGAGACAGGGCCTTAAGTGATCCTCCCACCTCAGCCTTCCAAGGTGCTGGGATTACAGGCATGGACCGCTGCGCTGGGCCATAAGCCTCATTTTTCCTTTTCTTTTTCTTTTTTTTTTTTTTTGAGATGGAATTTTACTCTTGTTCAGGCTAGAGTGCAATGACACGATCTTGCCTCACCGTAACCTCTGCCTTCCAGGTTCAAGCAATTCTCCTGCCTCAGCCTTCTGAGTAGCTGAGATTACAGGCATGCACCACCACACCCAGCTAATTTTTTGTATTTTTAGTAGAGACAGGGTTTCTCCATATTGGTCAGGCTGGTCTCGAACTCCCGACCTCAGGTGATCCACTTGCCTCGGCCTCCCAAAATGCAGGGCTTATAGGCATGAGCCACCACGCCTGGCCCATGAGCCTCATTTTTCTTAGCTATATAATAAGGTTAGCTCCGTGCTTGTAATCTCAACACTTTGGGTGGCTGAGGGAGGAGATCATTTGAGGCCAAGAGTTCAAGACCAGCCTAGGTGACATAATGAGACCCTGTCTCTGCAAAAATATAAAATTAGCTGGGTGTGGTAGCACAGACCTATAGTCCTAGCTACACAAGAGGCTGAGGCTGGAGAATCACTTGAGCCCAGGAGGTCAAGGCTGCAGTGAGCCAGGATTGGGTTGCTGCACTCCAGCCTGAGTGACAGAATGAGACTTTGTCTCAAAAAATAAAATAAAGGCTGGGTGCAGTGGCTCACGCCTGTAATCCCAGCACTTTGGGAGGACGAGGCAGGCAGATCACAAGGTCAGGAGATTGAGACCATCCTGGCTAACACGGTGAAACCCCGTCTCTACTAAAAACGCAAAAAATTAGCCGGGCGTGGTGGTGGGCGCTTGTAGTCCCAGCTACTTGGGAGGCTGAGGCAGGAGAATGGCGTGAACCCGGGAGGTGGAGCTTGCAGTGAGCTGAGATTGCGCCACTGCACTAACAGAGCGAGACTCCGTCTCATAAATAAATAAATAAATACATAAATACATAAATACATAAATACATAAAATAAAATATAAGCGGGGGGGGGGTGGTCATAATCCTGACCTTACAGAGTTGTTGTGAGGGTTAAAAGTAATATGAATTCCAGGTTGATGGCACTCAGAAATCTACACAACACGCCTGTTTTACAGACATTCAGTGCATTAATTAACAAATATTTATTGAACCCTTACTATGTGCTGGTTTGGGCTCTGGAGAAGAGCAGGGGGGAGGTCCTTAGGTGAAGAGATACATTAATGTAGAGGGGACTGGATTCAGGACATCCATCCCTCAGGCTTTCTCAGAACAATAAGGTACTCCTTGTCCACAGTGCTTCAAATGTGAGAAACACCGTCACCATGATGCTCTGGCCTGGGCAGCTGTGCCCAGGGCCCAGCCAGCTTGGCTATCAGCCCACCCCTCTCCTCCAGCTCTAGGATAAAACACACAAAGCCCTTAAGCCCCTGGCCAGAGAGCAGATTCTTTCCCCCCTCCCCAAGCCCCACTCTATTCCATGGAAGAGTAGGGACTTAGAGAGCAAAAACCAGGGGAAAAGTAGGTCACAGCAGGAGGATGGTAATCTCCCTGATGGCTGGCCAGAACAGCCAGGCCCCTGCTCCTGGTCATCCAAGACCATCTCTGGAAGACTTCTGGGGTATACAGCGCCAGCACCATCCTTCCTAGCAGTATGCCCAGGGTAAAGGTGCCACCCCAAAATGACACACCTCCACAGTGGGGTCATTCTCAGTCCAAGCTCTTGCTGACTGTTGTGCTACCCATGCTGGACTTAAGAGTTCTATCTTTCATTCCACACCCTCCCACAAGTGCACCCTTTATATCCAGCCCTAGGATGGATCCTAGAGACACAACGAGGATTCTGACAAAAAGGACTTCCTGCCCTTGGGGAATCCACAGTGGGGAGTTCTGACCTGTACCTAGACAATAACAAGCTAGTGCTATCAGGAGCTGTGTGGACCTAGAGGAGCCTTCTGATTCAGCTTGTAGTCAGGGTTAGGGAATAGTTCCTAGAGGAGGTGATACTACAAGAGTGAGCCACTGCGCCCGGCTGAGTTTTTCAATTTAGAAAGTAAAGAATAAGGCTGAACATGGTGGCTCATGCCTGTAATCCCAGCACTTTGGGAGGCCAAGGGGGTCAGATCACCTGAGGTCGGGAGTTCGAGACCAGCCTGGCCAACATGGCAAAACCCATCTCTACTAAAAATACAAAATTAGTTGGGCATGGTGGCGGGCACCTGTAATCCCAGCTACTAGGGAGGCTGAGGCAGGAGAATTGCTTGAACCCATGAGGTGGAGGTTGCAGTGAGCCAAGATCGCGCCACTGCATTCCAGCCTGGGTGACAAGAGCAAGACTCCATCTCAAAAAAAATAAATAAAAAAAAAAAATAAAGTGAAGGGAGCGATAATATAAGTCAATTAGGAGACTATAGCAGTGCCTCTGTAAACCGTGGTGTGATGGCTTGGAATAGGATCCTGACAGTGGTGGGAGAAGGCTGATCAGAAGAAGGTCCCACCCCCAGAAGGCTTCCTCCTTCCTCAGATTCTGCCTAGCTGATTTTGCTCTTCCTTTCCACCGGTATGAAGAGGGGCTCCTCGCACACCACATGCTGTCATTCCACGGCTTCCAGAAAGCCTTCTGCAATTGTTTTGACAACACACCGCCTACCTCTTCTCAAAGAACAAGGTTGTGGAGAGCAGAGGCGAGAGGAACCCTTACGGTGACCCCAGTTTTTGCCACTTCAGGTCCTATCAGGGGCTTGAATGTGGACTTCAACAGAGGCTCCCCACCTTCTAGAACAGGCCTCCTTCAGATAGACCAGAAACTCAGAGGAAGGGACTGAGCACACAGTCTGTGCTGTGCCTTGAAGGCTGAGGTGACAGGCAGAGAGAGGAGGAGGTGAAATGGTCAGGAGCCCAGAGGCTGGGAAGGGGGTGGAGCTGAGATCAAGGGCACTTCACCTGCTCACCTGGCCCCCAGGGGCCGGGGATGGAAGGGGTAGGCAGTGCTAGGAGTGCAGGGCTGAGACCCTGCCCTCCCGACCCCAGCCAGCACAGGAAGGTAGAGGAAGACTGTGCATTCCGGCAGATCTCCGGTCTCCACTGGAGGAGCTCTTGGGACCTGCACGAAATGGAAAGCTTTGCGCTGCCACTGGGAAACCAGTGTTTGTAAGGAGGAAGATTGAGTCCCCTGTGGTGGCCCTCAGCCCCGCCCATTCCATCCAAGCAAAGGATCAGTTTCTGGGAGTCCCTGGCCCCAGCCAAGCAAGGCCGCAGTCAGAAGAAAGGAAGGAGCTTAGTACAAATATAAATACCTTTAATGAAAAGCCCTGCTGCGCTCTGCAGAGCCTGGACAACCACCGCCAGGGCAGGGCTGGAGGCACAGGCACTGCCACCTGACCCGATAGGCTAGGCCAGAGGCCCCAGGAGGTAGGTCAGAGCCAGAGCAGCTGCCAGCAGTGGGGGTGCAGGGACCATGGGGAGTGCAGGTGCTGCAGCTGGCAGTGTCTCCTGGTTGGTTTCAGAGCCTGTACCGCGCTCCCGAACACGCACCGGGGCGCTGCACAGGGTGTGCAAGTTATTCGGATGGGGGGCCCGGCGAGCTTCTTGCTGTAGTGATTCCCACACTGCAGCTGCCTCCTCCGGACAGCCCAACAGGACCCGAGAGGCACAGGCATGGAAGTCATTCCAAGATCTGTTAAGGGAGTGGGATTAGGGGGGGATTAGGTGAGGCAAGGAGATTTTGGTTTGGGAAGTAAAAGGTTCAGTCCCCAATGGTGGCACAGGTTGGGCCACTGCCTCGCACCCGCTGGTACCTGCAGACGGTCTCCAGCTCTCCTCCGCGGCCCATGCCGTCCCCCAAGCGGATGAGACACTCGGCGAAGCCCTGGTATATGGTGTCACAGCGGTTTGGGCCCGCTGCAGCTGCTGCCAGGGGAGGTACAAGGACTAGAAGTGGGGTGGGGGTGGGGGAATGGTAGATAGGATGAGCCAGGCCCGTTCCCCAGCCCCCAGGGGCTTGTTTACCTGGGAGCACTCTGGGGATGTGACTCAGCGGAAAAAGGGTGCCCCAAGGAACTAAAGGGCAAATCCGGGGACTACCTACCCAGGCCCCCTTCAAGGTAAGACCCAAACTGGGATTTGCACAGGGGGAGGGGATATTGTGTCCCCCAAGTCAGCCCTTCCTCTGAGCTTCTGGGGCCCCAGGTGGGATCAGGAGGGTTCACGTGAAGGAATCAGGACAGGGTGGAGGGGAGGGTGGTCCAGAGGCCCGGGACTAGAAACAGGTGCATCTCTCTGCGGTTTAGACAAGCTTTGCTTGGCCCTCCAAACTCTCTCTAAAGATAGGTATTTTTGGAGAGACAGGGCAGGATGCAGAGGTATTGGGATCCAGGCCAGACCCTCAGAGAGGACTTAGGGATCCTATGACTGATCTGTAAGTCCTGCCATTGGCATGTCACCCTTTATCATAAGAGAGGATGCAAATTTTGGAGTCCTTCCCCCATAACTAGGGCTGTTTGTGCCTCTCACTTTCTGTCCTGAAGTCACCAGCACACCTTCCTGGAGCCCTTGCAACTCTTCTCCACCCTGGTGTCCAGTGTTCCCACACACCCTATGCCCAGTCTGGCCTGGCTGGGTGAGAAGGGGGTGTGGCCCGGGCCCCGGACGCCCGCACTCACCGAGGGGCAGCAACAGCAACGGCCTCAGGGCACGGGGTGGTTGCCAGCAGCAGCTGCGGCAGCAGCAGCGGCAGTGGCAGCGGCGCATCATCCCTGGCTGAGAGCCTAGTGCGGGAGCTAGCTGCTTGGAGTGCAGCCCGTCCGCCCAGCCCCCGGAGGGAGGGACGGTGATTGGATGGAAACCGGGGTGGGGCTCCGAAGCCAGCCGGTGGCTCCGCCTCCAACACCCAAATGGGAAAAGGAGCGAGAAGGGACCTCAGAGAGCAGAAATTCCCAGGAGCACAAGCTGGTGCTGAGCAGGCCCCTGGACCTTCACCCCATAAAAGGAGGGAGAAGGGAGATCTGGGAAGGCAGTTGGAGCAGATGAGTGGGTAACCCCGCCCCTTGGCTGGGTTGGCCTAGACAGAGCTCCACAGGGAAGAGAGGGCAGGGAACGAACAGAGGGCAGTTATGAGAGTCACACCAAAGACAAACCAAAAGCACACACATACTCCATTTTATTCCAAAAGCATTTAATTGAATTTCTCAATATTTTTCAAAAACAAAAAGATCCAAATTAGAGGTAAAAAGGAACATGGAAAATTCCACTCAAGTGGTGTCACGATCTCAGGGTCATGCTCCAGGCATGGCAGAACCCAAGCAGGCACAATACCTGCCCTGGGCCCAGCCTAAACCTTCTGACTACCACACCCTGTAGACCACGGCCAGAACTCCCTGCTCCCTGACCCCCAAACACCCCAGAGATGGGGGCCTGAGCAGGTAAAGGCCAGCCGTGACCCTGCCTCGGCCTAGGCCTGTCTGATGGCCTTCAGTGCCATCCCACCCCTGGGCAAGGCAGGCTTAGCAGCTAAGGGAGGCTGGGGGTCACGAGACCATGCAGCATGAGGCTGAGACGCCGGGCCGCTTTGCCAAGTGAGTTGTGTGGCTCAGCCTGCAGGAACTGAAAAAGCTTTTGGCGCACCTGGGCCATAACGGAGCCCATGTGGTCCCGAGTGATGGGGTCACTGTGGTCCAGATGCATCACAGCCTCTTCCAGGTAGCTGGGGATGGGGGAAAGGACAGGTTATACAGGTGGGCACCAGCAGACGGGAGCGCCCCCTGGTGGCACTGAAGCCCAGAGGGAACCCTCTGGGTGAGGGCAGAGAGGATTGGTGGAGAAAATTAGGGAGAGGATTCAGGCAGAAGTGGGTGTCAGCTTCAAACTGCTCGCTCCCACTCCCCCACTCCCCAGCTCATCTCCCATTCCTGGCTGCCCCCACTTACCTGAGCTTGAGGTCAGTTCGAGTGCCAAGGTCAGATGCCAGCTGCTGGATGAGGGAAAGGAGCACAGGCTGAGAGAGTGGGCAGGGTGGCTGCCCAAAAACCTGGGCTGGGTCCACAGTTTCACACACATACAGCACCAGGTTCAGGTCAGCAGCTGTCAGTGCCTGGAGGAGAAAAAAGCAGCAGTGTTTATAGCAAATATCAGGATGGAATGTCTGCTTATCTGAACTGTGTGGCCTGAGGGAGGATGACCACAGGGTGCGCTAGTCAGGGCTCCAGAGGGACTCAGAGAGAGCCCCACAGGGTTGTATAGTTACCCTAGGGGATTGGGAAATGGTTCCTGAGAAGGGTAGTTGTAAAGCAAGGTGGGCTAGGTGGGAAGAAGGGGGTCCAGGAAGAGGAAGCAGCAGGGACAATGGCCTGGAGGCCAAAGGGAACCACGAACAGTCTGCTGGGGCCAGAAGGTGCAAAGCTGGTGGGTGGAATGTATGGTGTATGGGCCTTGTCAAGAGACACGTGACCCTTACCAGGGCCTAACGCCTATCGTACCTGCTGGAAGGCCTGATTGAGGTGGCCCTGCTGCAGCAGCTGCAGGATATGGGCTTGCTGGGCCTGGCAGTCAAGATGGGCAGAGGGGACAGGTGTGCCAGCAGCTGAGCGCATGGCCTGCATGATGCTGGAGGTGACGGCAGCCTGCTGCTCCTTGAGCGCCACACTCACCTCACCCTTGACAATGCGCTGTACCTGTGCTAAAATGGACTCCTGAAGGCTGCAAAGGGAAGTGAGTGAGGTGAAGTGGACAGGGAGCCCAGTCTGGCCTTTCTCAAGCCCACCACCTTGCCCAGTACTCTGCCCACACACCTGCCCACAGCCACATGCAGCTGGTGCTGCACCTCAGCCCGAACACTGCTGGCCACGGTGGCTGCCATCTGCTCAGTGGCACTCTGCAGTGTGCTGACCAGGCCCCGCAGCTGGGCCAGCACAGGCTCCCTGGCCTCCTGTTCCCGTGCCTTCCGGCTCTTCATGTGGCTTTCTAGCTGCTGCAAGTCTGAGGGGTGACCACAGGGACTATAAGAGGAACAGCAGGAAAGAGGATAACCCTTCCCACCTTGGGCCATATGACCCCACTCACATTCCTGTGTCCCCAGTCGGAAGCTATCATTGATCTGCTGGAACATGGCCTGGCAGCTCTTCTCAAAGGCCGGCAGCACCACACTCTGGAAGGCTTCCCGGTAGGCCGCCTGCATCGGCCCCTGTAATGTGTCTGCAGCTGCTCGGGCGATGGCATCAGTCAAGTTCTGGGGTTAGAAGGGGGAGCCAAGTTGAAAACCTGAGCCTGCTGGGCGCAGTGGCTCACACCTGTAATCCCAGCACTTTGGGAGGCCGAGGTGGGCAGATCACGAGATCAGGAGATCGAGACCACCCTGGCCAACATGGTGAAACCCTGTCTCCACTAAAAATACAAAAATTAGCTGGGTGTGGTGGCGCGCGCCTGTAGCCCCAGCTACTTGGCAGGCTGAGGCAGGAGAATCACTTGAACCCAGAAGGCGGAGGTTGCAGTGAGCTGAGATCGCACCATTGCACTCCAGCCTGGGAGGCAGAGTGAGACGCCATCTCAAAAAAAAAACAAAAACAAAACAAAAAAAAAGAAAACCTGAAAACCTGAGCCCAACCTGGCCTGACTAGGCCCAGGAACCACCACCTCCACCCACATCTTGGGCCCTATAGCACCTTGGACTTGAGCAGCTTAGAGATGTTCTCTTTCATGCTGCCCTCCACAGCTGTGAGCTTGGTAGCCACTGAGTTGCTCAGTTGGCCTGCCATAGGCTCCAGACTCCTTGAGACACCTGGCAGAGGGGAAGAGGGGGAGGTGGAGCCATGAGAAGAAGCTTGACAGGTACCTCCACTCCCACCTGAACCACCCAAAAGGAGTCTGCATGCAAAACTCACATGGAGGGACTGTCTTCTTGATCTCATCCCGTATGCTGCGCTCTAGCCGCCCAGCTACAGCTGAAGACAGTGCTTGGGACAACTGCTGTGTCAGCTGCTCTTGCAGCTGCCCTCCCCGCTGCTGCCCCTCAGCCAGTGCTCGCTCCAGCCGCCGCTCTGCGCCATAGCTAAGGAACAGGCCTGGAGCAGGTCGTGTACTCCTTCCCAGGCCAAGAATGCTGCCCCCATCCCTATGCCATGTTGTGCTACCAGTCTCAAGGATACGCTCCTGCTCGTGCCGGGTCTCAAGGGCACGTTCTACGTGGCCTGTGACTGTGCTCTGCAGGCCTTCAAGTTGGGTACACAGACGCTGCAGCAGCTCTTCTTGGCTGTGCCGCAGCTCTGCCAGCTCTCTCTGCTGTTGCCAAATTAGCGCTGGCCAGTCCTCAGGGGGCTCTGCCACCTGTCAATAGCACTGACAGTCACATGATGCCTGCCCCACCCATCCCCACACACCAGACCAGGGAATGGCCCAGAGCCCTTCTCCACCCCCGCAGAGTGAAGTTCCACAAGTACAAAGTGGGCTCGTTCACCTACCTGGTGCTCTGTGAGCCGGGATCCCATGGCTGCATCCCTGCCATAGGTGAGAAGCACCTCAGGCTACGTCAGGCAGCCTGGAGACCACCCTCTCCCTCCCTAGGATTCCTCCCTACCCATCATCCTTCTTGCTTTTCCTTTTGAGCTTGGGTGAGGTTCGAGGGGATCCCTTGGTCTTCCAGTCCTTGGCAGGCAGCCGTGGAGCAGGAACTTTGGTGCCAAAGCCTCCTGAAGCAGAGGCAAGGCTGGCCACCTCATCATCATGGTCACTGTGGGAAGGGGAAGGAGGAGTAAGCCTCTGCCCACTTGCTGCCCATCCCCCCATGAGGACAATGGTATACAGTGGCACCCACCTTTGCTCAGCACTGGCATCCTGACTGTCACGTTGCTGCAGCAGGTGATATGGTGGTCGGTGGAAGGCCAGGCTCTTGTGCTTTTCCTGAAGGCCATTCCTGGGGCTGGAAGGACAGGCCAACTCAGCAGAGGATGAATCTATCTGAAGTCCCTCCTGCTAACACACTTTTCCCCTCCCAAGCTCCTCACCTTTCTGCCAGTGTGCTGCAGGTCTCACGAGTAATGTCAGGTGCTGTGGGCCAAACCTGACTGTCAGGAGTCGAGGCCTCCTGGGTCAAGGCTGCCTCCAGGAGGGAGGGGGTACTATGCCGATCTCCGTCCCCAGGGCCTCCATCAAGGCCAAGCTGGGGGCCGAGCTCGGGCCCTGGCCGGGGCCGTGGGGACAGTAGGTGCAGTGCTGAGGCGGCTGAAGCCATACTGTCTGGCTCAAGGCCCTCTGGTGCAGAGGAGCCAAAACCACGGGACAGGGCCTCAGATGCAATCTCAGGGATGTCCTGGGACAGGGCAGTGGAAGCTGAGGAGATGACATCAGGGGAACGGGTGCGGCTAGGGGAGGCTTGGGGCAGCCCCAGGGGCTCCACTTCCTGCAGCTCCAGGGACAGTGCAGAGGCGGCAGTAGGCACCTGAGGTGGGCCAAAGATGGGGGCTTAAGTGACAGAAGGTGAGGCAGGGATGGGGGCACAGACACAAGGCATTAGTATTAGTAGTAATGAGAGACGGGGCAGCAGGGTCAAAAGGTCAAGTGGGGATACAGGTCAAAAACGAGGCCACAGCCCAGAAGAGGAGGTGGGGACAGGGAGGCTGAGAAGACACCCACCAAGAAACACAAGAGGGTGAAATGACCTCAGGGAAACATGGACCATGTCGGGTAGAGCAGGATCAGCAGCAGGGGGGTCGGGAGGAGCCCACCACCTACCTTCCCTGCTGCTGCCCACCTGCTCCCCACACTTTACACACACACCCATTCACACACCTGGCCCGGCCCCTTGGGAGTCAGTTTGTCAGCTGGGGCTGGGAGCAGGCCGGGCAGGAGGCTGCGTGGGCTTGCCTGCAGGCTGCCGCTGCTGCTCATTGTCAGGCTGCCATCCAGCTGCAGCTTGGTGCTCAAAGTCAGCTCCTCAGGTGGCCTGGTGGGGGAAGGTTGAGATGTCAGCAGCCAGAGCTTGGCATCATCTGGTACCAGCCCCTGCCATCCTCCATCTCTGACCCTTGCCTCACCTGGTCAAGGAGGGGTCCACAGCTGAGGTGCTGCTCATGGCAGACACAGCTGTAAGGGAGCTGCTGCTGCTGCTGCTGCTGCTGCTGCTGCTGCTACCACTGCTGCTACTGCTGGGAGAGGCAGTGATCTGGGGAGATGCAGGGAATAAGACCTGTGGCCTATGGCTGAGGCATTCCCAGGTCCCCCTACCTTGGGAGAGTACCTGCTGCAAGGAGGCGCTAGGTGTCATGAAGGCGTCAGGTGTCATCAACTTGGGCTTGGTCTCACTGCTCAGACTGAGGAAGTTGGCGGGTGCAGGCAGCTCCACGATTCGTCGGAGGTCAGGTTGGGAGCCGTGAGCGGCTGACCCCAGGCCCTCAGAGCCCAGTTCAGGCCGAGACTCTCCAAATGCTGCAGGGCAAGTTGCCACTTGAGTCAGATCTCAGACCCTGGTCAGTCCAACTTACCCTACCTCCCTCTCACGCCCTACTCACTGAAGTCCTCGTGGGCAGTGTGGGTGGGGAGTGGGGCCACCACATCAGGGTTCAGCTGTGGCTGGAAGCGGATCTGCACATCTTGCAGTGCCCTGCAGGAAAAGAAGGGGGAGAATAAAGTGCTCCAAGGGCAAGGATCAGTAGAGTGGAGACAGACACAGACAGGGCACTGATGGGCCTCCCCAAACACTCACTTAGTATGCACACAAAAGAGCTTGATAAGCACACCGGCCGCAGACTCCATGGCACCAGCTCCGTGGGTACCATCTGAAAGGATAGTGTGGATGATGAAGCCCCTGGCCCTCTCTGTGCCTCCACAACCCCCTACATATATGGACACATAGCTCTGACCCTGGGGCAGCTCACCAGCACCCAGGCTGTCATTTTCCTCTTCGGCAGGCAGCACCTCAGTGTGCCGCAGCCGGCAGCGACTCACAACCTGGATACCGAAGCTCAGCACAGGGTGGGTGAGCAGGAACTCCGAGATGGAGCTGAAGCAGGCATGGCCCTCCTCCTGGTTCTGCAGCAGCTCCATCACATAGAGGACCTGCACAGGCAGAACGTTCCTAGCTGAGCTCAGAGGCTAAGGGCTGCAATGCGCCACCTGCCCCCCGGCCTTCCTCTATAATCCCAGCTCTGCCCAGGGTACCCCATGGCAGCCTACCTTCCGTTGCACATCGCTGAGAATCAGGTATTCTGCTGACAGGTCCAAGCAAACCTTGAGGCTAGGGGGCACACTCACTGAGCTGAAGATATCTGGGGAGAAGCTAGAGAGCCACAAAGCAGAGTGAATGAGGCTGAGAACTGAAGGAAGCCACATTCCCAACCCTGCTGCCCCTGCCCAGTCCCCCAGCCTTCCAACCACTCCTTACCGAATAGTCTGCAGGCAGGTCCAGGACACCGTACACCACATCTTTAGCTCTCGGTTCTGGTCAGCACCAGTAATAAGGAACCTCCAGAAAGGGACACTGCAAGGCAACAAGGCACTGACTGGCTGGCTGGGCCCCCTGCTGGGAGCCATGGTCCAGCCCACCACCCACTAGGCTGCCCACTCACTCACTCAGGGTCTTGTTTCTTATGGTTGTCACAGAACAGGAGGCAGGAGAGGGGCCGCCCATCATGAGGCTTCCACTCGTGCAGACATCTGTAGGTAGGCAGATGAGGGGCCTGAGTGAGCAGTCCGGTCGGCTACCTCAGGAGGATCCTGGTCCCTGAGGCCCTGCCTTACCTTGGCTCATCTTGCCCCTCAATGTAGATCTGCCAGAACTTGACATAGCCATCATGGCTCGCAGTAGCCAGCACAGTCCCATCAGGGGATAGAGCTCCTTCACTGAGGCACTAGAAAGAACCCAAATAGCTTTACTGACTAGAGGTGAGAACAAGTCCCTTCCAAGTGAGAATGGTAATGAGCTGGGCTGGCTCACGGTGGGACTGGCATGCTTGTGTGACTGACTGAATGAACAGGGTCCCTAGAGAAGGCCAGACCTGCAGGGTGCTGCGAGGTAAGGAGAAAACTGCACAGGCAAGGGCCACTTTGAGCTCAGAGTCCCCATGGGCAGAATGCTAGTAAAGCTGCCCGGACAGCTGTGGATATAGGGAACAGAGGACGGATATGAGGAAGGGGAGGGCAGGGGAGGCAGGCAGTCACAGGCTTACCGTGCTATGACCTTTTACCACAATGAAGCCCTGCTTGATCTGGCTGACATCCACAGGCCAGGTGCTGTGGCTGGAGCGGAGCATGTCCAGGTCCCACACCTCAGCCTGGAAGGCACAGAGAGGTGAGTGTGCAGCCCATCCCCACACTATGGCTTCTCTGGCGCCTCCTCGCCATGCCAGCCCCCTCACCCGGTCTTCATGCAGCAGGGCCACCGTTGGGCTGCTCTCCTCACAGCAGTCCTCACTCTCCTCAGGGATGAAGGGGCACCATATGATCCTGCGAAAGTGGTTCAGTGGCGTGCCCTCTGGCTGCCGAATGTGGACCAAGATCTCTTCTCTGAGCAGGGTGTTAAGGGCTAGATAGGTGAATGAAGAGGCGTGACACCCAAGCTCCGCCCACCCTTCTTCAGTCCCACCACCCATGGGAAGGAATGGATACTGAATTTTGCCATTAACCAGAGCCAAGCGCCACACGAACAGGTTGCCTGCCTCATCCAGGCAGGCCAGCTGTGGAGAGTTGAGGTGTGCAAAAGCCAGATCAGCCACACTGCCTGTGAAGCCCTTGAGCAAGGTCCGCTCCGAAGTGCTGACACTGATCACCCGCACCATGGCGGAGCCATTGTTGGCAGCTGGAATCAGGAGAGCAGTGGACCATGAGTACATATCCAGGCTCAGGCAGCAGCAGAGAAGCGCTGCCCCTGCCTGTCTCCCTGCCACCACTATAGTCTCAAGCTTGGTTTTCCCACCCAGCTCCCCAAGAGGCAGCATGGACAAACCTTCCATTGTACCCCTACGGCCTGAGTGGCCTGATGTTGGAACTGGCTCTGTTGGACATCCAGCATAACATTCCTTCCTCCCCACTGTCTTTACTCACCTCGAATGGCATAGGCCAAGAAGGAGTTAGACACAGCAATCAGGTTGCCATAGTAGTACTTCTGCTCCCAGTCATACTTGGCGACAGGCTGAATTTTCACCTGAGAACCCAGGGTGAGAAAAGTCATGGAACTTCCCCAGAGCCTAGGTGGCCCCCAACATCCCTGGGGATGGGAGAGGATACAGATGCAAGTCCAGCTCCCCACTGTTACCTCCTGGAGCCAGACTCCCACAGAGGCTTGGCACCCAGCCCTGGCTTCCTGAAACTGGGAAAATGTCAAGGTGGCCCCACAGGAACTGGCAGCATGAGGGAGACAGGAAAGGCTGGGTGTGCCCCTATACATTACATATGCCACAGCATCCTAGTACCTACCTTGTTGCTTCCCCGGGCCTTGCTTGAAATGCTAGAGTCACTGCTGGCCACAATCTCTACCTCCTTGGCCAAAATCCCAATGCAGGTGGAGCTATCATCTCCTGAGAGACAGCTGTGGGGAAGAGTGCAAAAACTTTGTCTCTTATTCACCTAAAGGCTCAATGGGCAGGGATGGGAGGAAGCGAGGACATAGCCAGCCTGGTGAAGGTATCTAGTCCAATGTCAGCTTTGCCTGGTCCACTGGCTCCAGACCCACAGCTCCACTTGCTCACCTCCTTCCTTGGGAATGAGTCTACTTTCATTTAAAACCAGGTATCCAGGCCAAACCCTTGAACTTGTCCTTGCCTCTCATCCTAGTGCAAGCTCAAGCTCCACCCCAGGTCACCTAGAGAGGAAGCAGCAGAGGCTGCTGGCCCTGCTCACTCCCCATCTCATGGCTTCAGCTAGGCAGACACCCCAAACACACCATCACCACCATTGTCGTCTCCTAGGTACTCACATGACCTGCTTCTCTTGCAGGTTAATGGGTGGCATGGTCCGAAGACCAGTCTTGTTTGTTGAGGTACCATCACCTGAGCAGAGCGGGTCTGGGACCAGAAGCCCATTGAGGTCCCCATTGTAGGCACTGGATGGCCGTGGGCTCTCTGCACTGGGGCCTGGGGACAGAGAGTGTCATTCTGATAAGGTTGCTCGACCTGCCCACAAGCTTCTCCCCTTGCAGAATTTCCTTCAAGAACTATGAGATGTTCTAGGAACACTCAACTGAGCAAAGCATGTCCATGAGGAGGAGGGCCCTGTGTTCATCTCTCGTTCCATAAACATTGATGTATGCAGGACCAAGGATGAGCATGAGGCTCTTCTGCCTGGGGAAGGGGTACAAGCCATCAAGGACCCTTTGAGGCCAGTTAATACTCAGGTCTGGGTTACTACAGAACTCTGTGGACTCTGAGTGAGGGCATAGGAAGGGTCAGGAAAGACTTTATACAGCAGTTAATGTGGCCAGAACACACAAACACAGGAAGGATGGAGGGAAAACAAAGCTGCAGAGGCATCAGGCATGATGCTGTGGCACTTAGACTCTTCCCTGTGGGCCATGAGAACCATAGTTTCAAAGGGGAAGGGGACGCGGTCAGTTCTGGCCAGTGGGATGATTAAGATAGCAGGCAGAATGGTTGAGAATCTGGGTGAGAGAGCTCAAGGCCTAGATCAATGTAGTGTCAAGAGTCTGGAGAGAAGATGGGCTCTTAAGGCATGGAAGGGCACTGGTAAGATGTGGAAGGGGCTGCCCCACACAGAAATGGCTCAGAAGAAGCTATCTTGGGCAAGTAAACACAGAATGCAGGGACATAAAGGAGCTGGACCAAAAGGAGAGAAACTATGGGACAGAGTGCGGAGTAAGGAAAGACAGCATTTCAGTTCTTTGCAACTGGCTGGGTTTCAAACACTCTCATAGGCTCAGACACCATTTCCAAAATCCCCAAATGGCAAGGAGCCTATGGCTCCACATTCAGGAACATAGCAAGTTTCCAGTCACAACAGTCTTTCAGTTCTTTTGGCGCGATCCTGGCTCACTGCAACCTCCACCCTCTGGGTTCAAGCAGTTCTCCTGCATCAGCCTCCCAAGTAGCTGGGATTACAGCTCAGCTAATTTTTTTTTTTTTTAGATGGAGTCTTGCTCTGTTGCCCAGGCTAGAGTGCAGTGGCACGAT
>NC_045450.1:52680023-52703671 GCF_002776525.5 Piliocolobus tephrosceles | reverse complement strand
CGCACCCGTCACCTTGCCATCCGCGCGCCTCGGCCCCCCAAAGTGCTGGGATTACAGGCCTGAGCCACCACGCCCAGCTTTTTTTTTTTTTCTTTTGAGATGGAGTTTTGCTCTGTCGCCCAGGCTGGAATGCAGTGGAGCGATCTCGGCTCACTGCAAGCTTCGCCTCCCAGGTTCATACCATTCTCCTGCCTTAGCCTCCCGAGCAGCTGGGACTACAGGTGCCCACCACCACGCCCGGCTAATTTTTTGGTATTTTTAGTAGAGACAGGGTTTCACCGAGTTAGCCAGGATGGTCTCAATCTCATGACCTTGTGATCCGCTCGCCTCAGCCTCCCAAAGTGATGAGATTACAGGCGTGAGCCACTGTGCCCGGCCAATTTTTATATTTTTAGTAGAGACGAGGTTTCACCATGTTAGGAAACCATGTTGGCCAGGCTGATCTCGAACTTCTGGCCTCAAGCAATCTACCCACTTCGGCCTCCCAAAGTGCTGGGATTATAGGCGGGAGACACCGCGCCCAGCCCTCAACAGTCTGAGTTCTGACCTGGTCCTCCAGTGAGAGGAGATAAGAAAGAGCTGCTTGGCAAACAAGGGAATCAAGTGCCAATCAATAAACAAAGGAGTTATAAGGAAAGCCTCCAGGCCACTTCATTCGGATCAGAGCCACTTTAGCTGTTCAGTGACAAGCTGACCACTCTCCCTTCCATGAAGGGTACCATGGGGACAACCAAAAAGCAGGCCCAGGCTGTACATGGTTGGCTATGTCAGGCTCTACCAAATCTCTGCAGTCTAGTCTGCAAAGCAGCTGAGCAGCAGGAGAGGTCCACGCCCAACTCATGAGTGAAGAGGGCACATAATTCCAGGCCTGGCACAAAGGACCCAGTGGTCTCAGGCAGCAGATGGATTTTCTGAAAGTAGGGGTTAGTTGAATCCACCCCTAGTGAGCACCAGTGCCTGCTTCCAGAAGCAGCCAGTCTGGGCCTCCCAGCAGGTGTAAGAACAAGATCTGAGGAAACATCAGTTCTCCACTGTACACCCACACCATCATCACCGGCCACTTCAGAGATCCCTAAACCTGTCAGTAAACTAGTGCCTCCACACGTGCTATTTCCTTTTCCTAATAGGTGGCTTCTACATACATGCCTTGGGCGCCTTTCCTGACACCCAAGACCCTGTTCACATTACCAGACCTAGCCAGCCCACTCTCCCCTCTCAGACCTGCACTCTGCACTCACCAGCCTCCACCCTTCCTATGTCCATCACAGTATCCAGACACTCCTCTCTTTCAATGACAACAGTATATTACAACCCTGTTAGCTGTGTCTTGGGGAATCTTTGGAGGCAAGACTAGTTCTGAGGTATCATTAAGAGCCAAAGCGAAATATGAATGAATGGGAACCAATTAGGGCTTGCAGATATTTGTAGCCTAATTCAGTCAGGGTGGTGAGGTCTGTGGTTTGCCTTCATCCCAGAAAAAACACGGAATTGAGGCTGGACACCTTCCTCCTGGAAATCAGTTTCAGAATGGGAGGCCTGGAGTCTTTATTCCAGAGAGAAGGGCAAGTTATGGGGGGGGGACCAGCGGCTCTTCAGCATCGCGCTTAAGCCTAGGCCCAGAATTCCATATACGGAGCCCAGACCAGGCCTCTGAACCATGGCGAAAGGGAAGAGGAGCTAGGCCAGTCCCAGGAACACTAGAGACCTCCGGGCCAGGAAACCAGAGGACCCAGCGGATTCAGAGAATGGACCTCACCTTCAACCCAGACGTTGAAGGACGAAGCAGAACAGCCTGAGGACAAGATAGAGAGGGGTCACACCCAGGGGTCTGCGCCCTTCGAGGGGCACAGTCAATCCCCGTCCACCCTTACCCACCGGGAGGATCCAGAGCTGGTCCTAAGGGAGCTGCGGGCCCCAAGGGCGGTTCAGACGCGCGCCGCCCTTTTGTCAGCTCGCCTGGGGCCCACCCCCGCAACCCCCGCTCACCGCCCGCGGGTCGGTCCAGCTTGAGGATGTCCCGCAGGTGCTGCGTGGCGTCCTCGATGTCGATGCTCGCGCAGGAGGCCATGAGCCCAGCGGCGGGAGCCCCGCCCGCACCGCGTTCGTTCCCCGCCGCCGCGCACCACCCACCCTCGCCCACCCGCGACGGGACGAGACAGCAGGACGCCGGTCACTACACTCAGTCCACCCGCAGTTCGCAAACCACCACCCTCGCAGCGTACCTTAGCCCCGCCAACCCCACCAACCGCCTCCACTTCCGGCCCCCACTAGCCGAGGCTCCCGGAACCTGCCAGGGACGGAGAAGAAAGGTTCCGGGCTGGGGGCGGAAGCCTAAACCCCTCCCGCAGCCCGTCCCCCTCGGCGGCCCCGCCCCTCTGCCCGCGAGGTCGGGGAAGTTCCACAGGGATGAGGTAAACGTCTACGCACTGGGCCACCCAGAACCCTACTCGACTCAGAAGCCGCCAGGTCCCTGCCCACTCCCAGAGCATGGACTCCGATGGTCCCAGGACGGGGTCAACTCAGCCGCCCATGCTAAGGTCCTTCAGAACCCCAGAATAAGCTGAATTGGCAGATGCCTCAGGTTCCCTTTGGAGAATGGGTGTGAATAACTCAAGGCCTGAGGCGACCCTCGAGGTCATAAAACTCAGGACTTGCAAGAGCAGAGATGGTCCCACCACAATGATCAGTCATTGTTCCCCACTGTCCCCCAGCATCCCCTTGTCCCACCTGGCACCCTCAGGTTGGAAGAAAGAAACCACAGTTTACAAATTCTTCTTTATTGCAGACAGTTCAGGCACAGGTACATGGAAGAAGCTGTATTGCAGATTTTACACAAGGTGGTTTGAGGCAGCAGGCACCTACCTCTTCCCCACCCCTTCTTCCCCAAATACACATCAGTCTAGAGATCATTCCCACTGACATCTCCTGAGCATGCTGTCCTCTCAAACAGCACACCATCCAGCCCTGTGCCCAATGTCACCCGGCAATTTATGGGATCTGAGGTCCTTAGCCTCCACCCATAGTGCGACAGGGGAAGGGTATCCTTTTACACGTCAGATTTAGCTGTGGTGTCCTTACCAATCCTAAAACCCTTAACGGCACTGACCCAAATCTTGGGTTTGGTTCTAGCCTATCGTTGCTACGTTGCCCCTAGGTTTATGCCATCCAGAAGTGTGGGATGGGGGGCTACGTTTGTACTGGGCAAGGCCTTTGTCCCCAAAATGGAGAAGCAGAAACTGCCCTAATAGCTAAGACTCCCTGGGATTTGAAGACAGCATGAAGTCTGTATGCTGAGGAAGGGAATAGAGAGAGGCCTGGCAATGTCCTGCAGCGGTCTAAGGGGTGAGGTCTCCTAAATTATGAGTCCCTCACAGACTGCCTCCTTCCACAGCTCTTGACCTATACTCCAACCCAACTGGGCCTGGCTCTGTGGGCAGTGGAGGCTGGCTCTTCGGATTACCTGCCTTTGGGTAATGATATCCAAAGCAGATGGGACAGGAGCTGAGCTGCCCTCTGCCTGGTTTGGTGTATGTGGGGCACCCTGGGTATGATCCTGATCCTTCTGGGGATACAGCAGACCCCTCCCTTGATACTGCTGAGACCTTAGCCCACAGGGCCTGAACGTGATGGGCCATTTTGCCAAGGCCTCTCCAGCTTCAACAGGATTCAGGATCATCTCTCCTGCTACTAGAGTCCTGAACCTCACCAGAGCAGAAGTCACAGGAGGTATCAGAACTGATTGCACAGGCTTCAGTGCGAGAAGCTTCAGGTCGGACCTGAGCTCTTCCTGCCTGCTTTCCCAAGACCAGTCGCCCTGCGGAGTGGGAGAGAACTGCCCTACAGGGCTTCTGAGAGGCTAGCTGGGAGTGCTGCTTCAGCAGTTTCTCCCTGAAACAGGTATTCAAAGTTGGGGCAGAAGTGGGAGGGTGAGACATGAGACAGACAATGGGTCCGGGTGGCTTTCGATGCCCAGCCAACTAGTAAACTAATTAAAACAATTTAAACTGTTAAGAAAATTTTTGTGGTTTTATTGTATCATGAGGCATTGAAACATCTGAACAAATCAATGTCTGGGCGGTGAGGCAGCTGCTTTCTCCTTCACTTCTTTGGGTTACTAGAGCAACTTGTCAGTAGATTAAAAAAAAAAAAGGACAACCTTTTGCATTACTTAAGTCTTTCCAAGGCATGCGCTGGTACAACACAAATTTCTCCCATCAGATGCAACTAGTCTAGCGTCCAAACATCATGCACAACACCTCGGTGGCAGCAGCGCACTGCGCCCACTCCCGCCGCGGCCCTGCTCATTTGTGCATGATATTTGGAGCATCTGGAGGAGTGGGAATAGTATTGGGAAGAGGAGGGAGGAGGAAACAGCGTGAGTGCCTAGTTGAGAGGAGGTCAGCCGAAGTTGTGCAGGGCGAGCCTGAACATGTCATTGGTGCAAACCCAAGCATCGTTGATGTTCTTTAATAGGAACATCTGGTGGAACCCCATGATGGGGTCTTCATCCGCCTGTGAGGAGAGAGAAGAGGATTCAGTAAGGGGATCAAGAAACAGGAAGAGAATTCAGTGGTAGGAGAATAGGGAAATGTGGACTTTAGGATCAGGCCCTACTGTCCTGAACTCAAATCCCAGTATAGCCAAGGAGTACTTGTGAATGTGAATTGATGTAATGTATGAAACAGTGCCCTGGGCACATGGAGGCCAACAATCAGCCACGCCTACTGCTATGTGTGCTTAAACTGCACAATAATTCACCCTTAGCTATAGCAAAGACAGAGGATGTACCTGCCTCCAAGCACATACCTCCAGGCACAAGTGATAACAATTTTGAAATGAATCCCATAGTATTTACCAAGTACTTAGAGTATCAAAAAAAACTGCAAACGATATTGAAAACATAGGTTCACCATCTGATGATGTTTCCTGTCATGTAATAAACAGTATTTGAGATGAAAAAAAAGGCAAGAAACCTGCAGCCAAACTGCAGAAAACTAGGATGAGGCCTAGTTGAAACAGGAGCCTAGCTAACCCGCACTGTCTAACATCACCTGTTTTCTGGGAATTATTGTCATCAAGGAGGCAAATCAGTTGTTTGGGAACTCCAAATTGGACAGAATCACCAGGAAGAACGTGAAGCCAGGTAGGAAGGAGCAGTGTTTACTACCCTTGCCTGAGAAAGTGAGCAATGAACTCCCTACAGGGACCTCCTGAATTCTGTCCCTCTTCAGGCGCAGGCACTGAGCAAGACATCTTGGACAGGCAGGATAAACTGACACAGGAAAGTCCAGGCCAGAAAGCAGGTGCCTCTGCGTCCACTGCAGAGGCCCACAGGACCACCTACACACCCACTCTGGACTCAGGAAGCCCTGTCCCAGCTAGGCTAGAGAGGGCGAGCATGTGACCATGTTATTGTGAGACACAAGCCCAGACCAAGGGGCAGCCAATTTGTCCTGATATTTTTGGGAAGAAGGGTGTTTTTGGAAACAGAATCTGGCTTTATTTATTTATTTACTTAGAGACAGAGTTTCGCTCTCATTGCCCAGGCTAGAGTGCAATGGTGCAATCTCGGCTCACCGCAACCTCCGCCTCCTGGGTTCAAGCAATTCTCCTGCCACAGCCTCCCGAGTAGCTGGGATTACAGGCATGTACCACCACACCTGGCTAATTTTGTATTTTTAGTAGAGACAGGGTTTCTCCATGTTGGTCAGGCTGGTCCCGAACTCCTGACCTCAGGTGATCTGCCTGCCTCAGAGTCCCAAAGTGCTGGGATTACAGGCATGAACCACCGCACCTGGCCCAGAATCTGGCTTTAATAGGCTGAAGCACAGCAGGTCCTTGGAGAGTTCCTGGCAGGTCTGCAGGACCACAGGAAGTCTCTGAGAATAACAGGTCTTGAGAAGGAGAAAGGAAAATGCAAAGAGAAATAAGAGTTCCAGACCAGGCGGTGGCTCATGCCTATAATCCCAGCAGTTTGGGAGGCCAAGGCGGGTGAATCACCTGAGGTCAAGGAGTTGAAGACTAGCCTGGCCAACATGGTGAAACCCTGTCTCTACTAAAAATACAAAAAAATTAGCTGGGCATGGTGGCAGGCGGCTGTAATCCCAGCTACTCAGGAAGCTGAGGCTGGAGAATCACTTGAACCCGGGAGGTAGAGGTGCAGTGAGCTGAGATTGTGCCACTGCACTCCAGCCTGAGCAACAAGAGCGAGACTCTGTCTCCAAAAAAGAAAAGAAAAAGAAAAAGAAAGGAAGAAAGAGGAAGGAAGGAAGGGAGGGAGTTCCAGGAATCTGCTTTGCTCAGCAGGTGAGGAGCCAGCAGCCAGCCTGAGGAGTGGTAGCAAGGGCTGCAGTAGTGGACTGCCTCTCAACACCCAGCTGGCCTGTCCACCTTGACCTTGGGGCAGGTGGGAGCCTAGTGGCTTGGCACCCCAGTCCCATCCTGCTCCAATACTTCTCCCTTTTCCAGAAAGGCTCTAGACCAGTGTCTGCCAATAGGACTTTCTGCAGTCACAAAAATGTTCTATATGGCTAGTATAGCCAAAGAAGTATGTTTTATTTAATCTTAATTAATGTAACTTAAAAATTGCCACCTATATGTGGATAACGGCTAGCATACTGAACTATGCAGCTCTAGACAGTCACTTTGTCTGGGTGTCCCTAGATAAGCCGGCCACATCCACAGGGAAAGCAGGGACACGAGACTCTCCTCTGCCTGCCCACCCCTCCCTACCACTGCGACAGCACCATTACCTTAAGCTGGCCCACAACCATGCTGATGATGCAGCTATCTGGAGTGGGCTGATGGTCCTGCGCGGTGATGCTGTGCTGGATTTTCTGGAACGGAAGGCTCTGCAAGAGAGAGTGGGAGGTGGGAGAACCAAGGCCCGAAGAGGTGGGAAAGGAGCCACCTGCACCCTGGCTTTCATCCTTACTTACAGACAACTTCTCCACAATGGCAGCTTTCCCCTGGAACTGTTGTCCTTCCCACGTAAGGCATGACGCATCAATCTGAAAAATGCACAGGAAACCCCAGGGTTGGGACCTCAGAGTATAGGTATCTCTAAGGCCCTGGAAAGACTCTGAAAAGGGTCTTGCTTGGAGAAGTGTGGCCACACTTCAGTTTCCCTGTCTAAAGAGGAAGACTGAGTATAGCCCCCAAACATTACACTATCAACATCTTCAAGTATACCCCATTGTCCCATGGACCCAGGCTCTGAAAGACTATTTAATAAAATATACTTCCCATTTGTATTTAAGAAGTCATACGGCCACTGATATGCATAGGCCCGGGAGGGCTATATGTGGCCTGAGCTCAGCCATCCTGCTGTGTGGTGTCAGTCCCCAAAAGGTGTCGGAAATATTGCCAGGCATGGTGGCTCATGACTGTAATCCCAGAACTTTGGGGGGCCAAGGCAGGTGGATCACAAGGTCAGTAGATCAAGACCAGCCTGACCAACATGGTGAAACCCCAGCTCTACTAAAAAATACAAAAATTATCTGGGCGTGGTGGCGCACGCCTGTAATCCCAGCTACTCAGGAGGCTGAGGCAGGAGAATTGCTTGAACCTGGGAAGGGGAGGTTGTAGTGAGCCGAAATTGCACCACTGCCCTCCAGCCTAGGTGACAGAGTGAGACTCCATCTCAAAAAAAAAAAAGTCATCAGAAATAACTTGGAAAAATTCCACATTCATCACCTTCCACGGCCCAGGCTGAGTTCCTCTGTGGACCTTCTAGCTAGCCTTCTGGATATCCCTGGGGTCAGGGAGAGATAGAGGCTGACAAGGCCTCCCAAGGCCTAGTCTGGGACCCACCCTACCACCAAGAAGCAGTATCTCACATGTAACCCACTTGGCTTAGTTCCACCTCAAATCTTCCCTTCCACAGCCTTCAAGGGCAGAACTCAAAAGGACCTCTGCTACTTACTAGCTGTGACATTAGTAAGTTATTTCTCTGAGTCTTAGTTTCCTAACCTTCAAAGGGGTAATGTGCTGAATATTATGAAATAATAAATATAAATTGTTCTTTTAGGACCTTGCTAACTCTCTGGCTCAGGCCTGCTCTAAGAGATAATGAGGCCAGGCTGGGCACAGTGGCTCACGCCTGTAATCCTAGCACTTTGGAAGGCCGAGGCGGGTGGATCACAAGGTCAGGAGATCGAGACCATCCTGGCTAACATGGTGAAACCCCATCTCTACTAAAAATACAAAAAATTAGCCGGGCATGGTGGCAGGCGCCTGTAGTCCCAGTTACTTGGGAGGTTGAGACAGGAGAATGGCATGAACCCAGGGGGCAGAGCTTGCAGTGGGCCAAGATGGCGCCACTGCACTCCAGCCTGGGTGACAGAGCAAGACTCTTGTCTCAAAAAAAAAAAAAAAAAAAAAAGATAATGAGGCCAGTGGTTCACACCTGTAATTCCAGCACTTTGGGAGGCCAAGGTGGGCAGATCACTTGAAGTCAGGCATTCCAGACCAGCCTGGCCAACATGGTGAAACCCCATCTCTTCTAAAAATATAAAAATTAGCTGGGCATGGTGGTACGCACCTGTAACCCCAGCTACTTGGGAGGCTGAGGCATGAGAATTGCTTGAAGCTGAGAGGCGGAGGATGCAGTGAGCCAAAATTGCACAAATGCACTCCAGCCTGGGTGACAGAGTGAGACTCCATCCCCTCCAACAAAAAAAAAAAAAAAAAAAAAGAAAGAGAGATAATGAGGCAGAATTGCCAGGATCTCAGGTCAGATCACTTCAGGTTTTCAAAAACTTTATGCTGGGCATGATAACTCACACCTGTAAATCCTAGCACTTTGGGAGGCCAAGGCAGGCAGATCACCTGAGGTCAGGAGTTAGAGACCAGCCTAGCCAACATGGTGAAATGTCATCTCTACTAAAAATACAAAAGTTAGGCGTAGCCGGACGCGGTGGCTCATGCCTGTAATCCCAGCACTTTGGGAAGCTGAGGCGAGCGAATCACCTGAGGTCAGGAGTTCAAGACCAGCCTGGCTAACATGGTGAAACCCCATCTCTTACTAAAAAATACAAAAATTAGCCAGCGTGGTGACATGTGCCTGTAGTCCCAGATACTTGGGAGGCTGAGACAGGAGAATAGCTTGAACCCAGGAGGCAGACGTTGCAGTGAGCCGAGATTGCGCCACTGCACTCCAGCCTGGGCGACAGAGTGAGACTACATCTCAAAAAAAAAAAAAAAAAATTAGGCTTGGTGGTACATGCCTGTAGTCTCAGCTACTCCTGAGGTTGAGGCACAAGAATCGCTTGAACCCAGAAGGCAGAGGCTGCAGTGAGCCGAGATCACCCCACTGCACTCCAGCCTTGGTGACAGAGTAAGACTTTGTCTCAAAAAACAACAACAGGCCGGGCGCGGTGGCTCAAGCCTGTAATCCCAGCACTTTGGGAGGCCGAGATGGGCGGATCACGAGATCAGATCAAGACCATCCTGGCTAACACAGTGAAACCCTGTCTCTACTAAAAATACAAAAAATTAACTGGCCGTGGTGGCAGGTACCTGTAATCCCAGCTACTCAGGAGACTGAGGCAGGAGAATCACTTGAACCCAGGAGGCAGAGGTTGCAGTGAGCTGAGATCGAGCCATTACACTGCAGCCCGGTGAAAGAGCAAGACTCCATCTCAAAAAAGGAGCAGTGAACAATGCCTGCATAGAAGGGTTTGTCAAATGACATATCAGCCTCCCTTGGGCTAACCCCATTTGTTTCCCATGAGCATTCAGGAGCTTTGGATCCAAAAGGAAGCTGGACCCCAGGCCTCCAGGAGAGCTCAGCTTTACACTGAGGATGCTCATGGCTGCTGCCTCCAGAGGGCACCATGAGCCCTAACCTCTGCCTATTGCTGCCCAACCCAAAACCATGTGCCATGACAAGTGCTGGCCACATGGAATGGCAAGTCCAGAATACCCTGCCCAGAATAGCAGGATTCCCACTCTTGTGGAAGTTGACAAAAGGAAAAGTATAGACCAGGTTAGTTGGGCCAGGCCTCAGACCCATCCCATGGACAAAAGCTCAGATACAGAGGTGTAGCCAGTCCAGATAGGGCTGCCAAAACTTGTGAATTGGACACACTCGCCCAACATCCAGACTGATTCCCTTAGGTCCTATTCTGGCCCTAGAGCTGGAAACTTACGTAAATTGCGCCTAGTTGGGTTCTATCATTATCAAATAACTGGTAGTAATGTTGAATGAAGCTGGATCCAATCTGCTCCCAAATTGGCTTGTCTCCCATTCTGGAGCGTCACCCGGCCTCACGGAGACCTGCAAGACCAATGAGACCAGGAGGGAAGCATTGGTACCACAAAAGTAGGTGACTAGCCACTGACCCCCACCCCTCACTGGCCTTCCTGGAGTCCTTTGCTGAGATCTGTTCTCTCAGAGTACACGGAGAGGCCCTGGGGAACCAGTAGGAGACCCCTCCCAAGTCAGACCAGTGCTGGGAGCCCAGAGGTGGACCAGACCCAGCTTTTCCTTTGAGTTCTTGGTTGATGAGGCACATAGATGACAGGGTCGTGGAGCACACAGGAGGGATGCTGAGGGTGGATCTACAACAAAGAAAGGTCAGAGCAGGCCCTTGAAAGCCCAGTAAGGGGAGGGTCCTTATGGGAGGAGTTAAGCACTCTTCCAATATCTTTCCATGTAATTCTCTCAACAAACTGCAAGGTCAGAGTTATTGCTGTTCTTCCCACTTTACAGCCCAGAACAACTGGTATCTGTGTGTCTGTACTATTTTGTATTACAGCGCTCAGGCCCCCAACACTGTCCCAGGGCTATGCTGACAGATGGAAGAAGACCCAGTGAGGATGGGGGCAGATTCTCAAGGTCCCTCTTCTTCTTTTTTTTTTTTTTGAGATGGAGTTTCACTCTTGTTGCCCAGGCTGGAGTGCAATGGCATGATCTTGGCTCACTGCAACCTCCGCTCCCCGGGTTCAAGGGATTCTCCTGCCTCAGCCTCCCGAGTAGCTGGGATTACAGGCACCCTCCAACACACCCAGCTAATTTGTATTTTTAGTAGAAATTGGATTTCACCATGTTGGCCAGGCTGGTCTCGAACTCCAGACCTCAGATGATCCACCCACCTTGGCCTCCCAAAGTGCTGGGATTACAGGCATGAGCCACTGCACCCAGTCAAGGCTCCTCTTCTGACAAAAATAGCAAGTGACCCCTTAGTCTCATGGGGGCAGTTTACTTCCCTGAGGCCAGGTGATACCTGACCTGGCCCTTTCTAGGATATTTCTTCATTGATTGGAGAAACTCCTACCCACTTCAGAGCTGGGGACGTAAGTTCAAGGATCAGAGGGAAAGCTGAGGGTTGTGGGAAGTGGGGATGAAGGCTGTGAGGGGAAACGTGTCATCACTTCATATCCCCTCATCCCAGCATTGCCTTCACCCTAAGGAGCTGTCTCTCTTGGGTCTCTGAGAGGGAGGGGAGGCCCCCTCCCAACTAGAGACCATGGCTGTAAGGATACTGGATGGAAAACCCAAGCCCCAGATAGGAGAGTCGCTTGGGCTTTGCTAGGCTTCTTCCAAGTAGGGAAGCCCACATCTTGCTGCAGATCCCCTGACTGCAGACCCACGTGTTGTTCTGTGGTTGGCCCTGACTGTAGAGGAGCCCACCTGCTCTGTCCTGATAATAGGACTCTGAACCAAAGCAGTGAGGAAGTGGGTTCTATCCCAGCAGACAAGCATTCGCAGTGGTGGGATCTGATGGAAGTCACTGCCCTTCTTAGGGCCTCAGCCTCCACCACTGTAAGACGGGGATGGCAACCTGACAGTGCCAGTGGTTGTGAAGCTTCTCTAAGGGAACATGATAAAGCCCTCAGCTCAACATGGTAAGTGCTAGCTCACTCCAGTCCTTGTGACCTCACCCAAAGCCAGAGGAGCCAATGGGGAGGAATCATGTAGGGGAAGAGTGACAACACAGCCAATCCTCCACTCTGTGACCAACACTCAAGCCAATGAGGGACCAGGAAGCTAAGCCAGCTTTATTTTAGGTCCCCTAGGAAGTAGTGGCACTAAAAATAGAAGCTCAGTGCTGGGATGACTAAGAAATGTCCAGGAAAATCTAAAGCAAGCAGGGGAGAAAGCTTGGATCCAGTCATGCCTGCCACACAGGAACACAAGGTGTATCCTAGTTCACTCTGCCAAGAAACAAATCAACAAGTGGGGAAAGCACAGGACCATCATCTAGTCTTCACTGTGGTCTTGGTCACATTTCCAAGGGGTCAGACTCTGGCTGTACCCACACACAAACTCAGAGGACCTAAAGCAGAGCACAGCTCCCGCCCCTGGCATTTCTGCCCCTTCCACCCTAGTATTTGCTATGCTTAGTCACTCAACATGCCCTGACCCTGCTGCAGCTTCCAAGGTGCCATACCCAGTGCCTAAGAGCTCTGAGGGTAGGGGAAAAGCTGGAGGAATGGATAAGGGCCATGTCTCCTTCTACCCTTGGCTCACAGCAAAGTTGGGCAGTCCTCAGAAAGGATATGCTAACCAGAAGCAACAGCACCAGCAAATGTCTCGGGGCATGAAAAGGGTCTCGCTCTGTTCCCCAGGTCAGGGTACAGTGGTGCCATCTCAGCTCCCTATACAGCCTCAACCTCCAGGACTCAAGCAATCCTCCCACTTCAGCCTCCCAGGGAGATGAGACTCCAGGCAAGCACCACCACGCCTGGCTCCTTTTTGTGTTTTCTACAGAGACCGGGCTTCGCCATATTGCTCAGACTGGTCTCAAACTCCTGAGCTCAAGTGATCTGCCCAGCTTGGCCTCACAAAGTGCTGGGATTACAGGAGTGCGCCACCACACCCAGCCTGTGATAATTTTCTGATACAAAAACTCCTTGACTGAAGCAGTGGTAGAAGGAAATGGGGTGGAGGAATAAAGGAAGAAAAGGACCCTTTGGCCTGGTAGGGCAGGGCAGAATGGGGAAGAGTAAGCTCTCTGAGGAACAGGACAGATCAGGGGCTCCCAGAAAATGAGAAGGAACCTTCAAAACTAGGTGGATTGAGGCCTGCTTCACCGTCTTGTGTTTATTTCCACATAGTGATCACAACAGCCACATTGTCAGAATCCACCGTCATCCAGTGATGTCGCTGGGTCTTGCCCTAAGCTCATCTGGTACATCAGTGCTGACACTGGGTCCTCTGGTCAAGGCCCGTCTCTTTCTCTGCTAACTCTGCATCCCTGAGCTCTAAACCACAAAGCTGACCATGCTCCTCCCCTACAACACCCTTGCTTTTGCTTAAAGGCCAAACCCCCTAAGTTCCACAGGTGGCTATCCACCCTCATCCCCATCTCTCTAGCCATTCCCTCCTACGTCAATCCAGCTACATACACAGACACAACAGAACCTACTGAAAGCCTGTTCACTGTGTTTTGTATACAGGCAAGTCCCCTCCTGCGATCCCCACCCTTCTCACATCCTCCAGGCCAGGCTGGAAGATGTTCCCCAAAATAGCCAGCAAGTTCTGATCTTGTTTCTAACACATTTACTGTACAAGTAATAGGCTGGAAAGAAACAAAAAAAGCCCGGGCTCAAAGGCAGCCTCACATTAGATTGGGAACTGACCATCACGACAGCTTCTCCTACAGCTCTTGTGAGAGAGCCACTGACCACACCATCTCCTGCTTTACCCCAACAGTCCGTAGGCTGAGGCCCGGCTCCTTGAGAAGCAGAAAAGACTCTGATGACCTCTCACCCACTGAACACCAGCCTTCGCTGACCCTTAGGTCTCTGTGAGCACAAAGACCCTCTAAGAATGTCTCGGCAACTGTGGCCCTCTCCCAACACATTTGCTCAGAGGCAGAGATGTCCCAGCCTTGTGAATAATTTTCAACTGTTTAGCCATAGATCCCAGGTTAAAACCTCTGACCCAGGAGATCCCGTTAGACAACAAAAAAACCCCATTTTTATCCTCCAATTTTAAGTGTTTCCAAGAATAACAATTTTAAGTGTTTCCAACAAGTGGTGCACTTGTCTGTAACCACACCCTGTGAGTCAACCCCCATGTTACAGATGACCAAAAGGAGATTCAGCGAGGTTAGCCAACTCCAACTCACTCTAGGTCAGCAGCTGATAGGTGGTGGAATTGTACTGACCAGATTTGGAGGCCTCTCCAGAGTCAGGACTCCTAGTGACAACTTGGGCCTGGAGACAAAAACAAACAGACCACATCAGTGAGAGCACTCCTCTGAGCCTGGCTCTCTCAGAAAAGGGCAAGGCAGTCATGAACCAGGGCTTCCACCTCCAAACAAAGGCCTCAGGCAGAGAGTTCCACATCAAACCCAAAGTCCAAACCACAGGAGTTTTCATGGAGGATGATGTCAGTTTTCTCAAACCTTCAAAGTCACAACCCTGTTCTACCATCTCAGCAAAGCAGACAGAGCAGACAAAGATCCTAGCCCGAGGCAGGAGAGTGATTGGGAAGACCATGTCACTCCTTCCAGACTGCACACAGAAAGATTCTCATGTGTCTGAAGCCCACAGGGAATGCCAGTAGATCTGCATGGCCTGCAGTGAGGGCCCTGAAATCGGTACCAGTCGTGGCTATCCCCCACACATGCTATCATGGAGGCCAAAAACACAGCCCTGAAGCACAGCCCAGAAAGGACTCTTCCAACAGGGAGACTGATAGCCAACCTGGCTTAAAACCCTCAGGCCCAAGGCAGGGCATAGTAGCTCACATCTGTAATCTCAGCACTTTGGGAGGCCCAAGCAGGAGGATCACTTGAGTCTAGGAGTTCTAGAAGCACCTTAGCAACAAAGCCTCCTAGACTTGAGTCTAGGAGTTCTAGAAGCACCTTAGCAACAAAGATATTTTGTAGAATATCTACAAAAAATTCTAAAAATCAGCCAGGCATGGTGGTTCACTCCTGTAGTCTCAGCTACTCAGGAGGCTGAGGTGGGAGGATCACCTGAGTCCAGGAGGTAAAAGCTACAGTGAGCTGTGAACTTACCACTGCAATCCACCCTGAGTGACAGGGCAAGACTCTGCCTCAGAACAAACAAACAGGCTGGGCATGGTAGCTCATGCCTGTAATTCCAGCACTTTGGAAGGCCAAGGTGGGCGGATCACGAGGTCAGGAGATTGAGACCATCCTGGCTAACACGGTAAAACAACTAAAAATACAAAAAATTAGCTGGGCGTGGTGGCGGGCGCCTGTAGTCCCAGCTACTCGGGAGGCTGAGGCAGGAGAATGGTGTGAACCCAGGAGGCGGAGCTTGCAGTGAGTGGAGATTGTGCCACTGCACTCCAGCCTGGGCAACAAAGCGAGACTCCATCTCAAAATAAGATAAAATAAAATAAAACAAAATAAAGTAAAATAAAATAAAATTAAATTAAATTAAAATAAAACTAAATTAGCTGGCCGCGGTGGCATACACCTGTAATCCCAGCTACCCGGGAGGCTGAGGCTGCAGTGAGCTGAGAACGCCCCACTGCACTCTAGCCTGGGTGACAGAGCGAGGCTCCAACTCAAAAAAAAAAAAAAAAAGGCCTAACGCAGTGGCTCACGCCCGTAATCCCAACACTTTGGTAGGCCAAGGCTGGTGGATCACCTGAGGTCAGGAGTTCCAGACCAGCCTGGGAAACATAGAGAAACCCCGTCTCTGCTACAAATATAAAAAATTAGCTGGGCGTGGTGGTGCATGCCTGTAATCCCAGCTACTTGGGAGGCTGAGGCAGAAGCATTGCTTGAATCCGGGAGGCAGAGGTTGCGGTGAACTGAGATTGTGCCATTGTACTCCAGCCTGGGCAACAAGAACAAAATTCCATCTCAAAAAAAAAGAAAAAAGAAAAAAGAAAATCAGCTGGGTGTGGTGGTGTGCGCCTGTAATCCCAACTACTTGGGAGGCTAAGGCAGGAGAACTGCTTGAACCCGAGAGGTAGAGGTTGCAGTGCACCAAGAACGCTCCACTGTACTCCAGCCTGGGCAATAGAGTGAGATTTCGTCTCAAAAAAACAAACAAATGGCCGGGCGAGGTGGCTCACGCCTGTAATCCCAGCACTTTGGGAGACTGAGGCGGGTGGATCACGAGGTCAGGAGATGGAGACCATCCCAGCGAACACAGTGAAACTCTGTCTCTACTAAAAATAGAAAAAAATTAGCCAGGCACGGTGGTGGGCGCCTGTAGTCCCAGCTACTCGGGAGGTTGAGGCAGGAGAATGGCATGAACCCAGAGGCGGAACTTGCAGTGAGCTGAGATCATGCCACTGCACTCCAGCCTGGGCGACAGAGCAAGACTTCGTCTCAAACAAACGAAAACAAAAACAAGCCCTTGGAGCCAAAGTGCAAAAAGTATCTTGGGGGTACGGTGGCTCACACCCGTAATCATAAATGTAATCCCTCGAACACTTTGGGAGTCAGCAGTTCGAGATCAGCCTGGACAACACAGTGAGACCTGATGTCTACAGGAAAAAAAAAAAAAAAAAAAGCTGGACATAGTGGAATACGCCTGTAGCCCCAGTTACTCGGAAGGCTGAGGTGGGAGGATAGCTTGAGCCAGGGAGGTCCAGACTGGGCAACACAGTGAGACCTTGTCTCAAAAAAAAAAAAAATCCTGAAGGCAGAGCAGCAGCAACTAGAAAGGAAGACACTGCTGGGTGTTAGTCTTTCAGGAAAAACTGTTCCCCACTGATTTGATGGTCTGACAAGGGGTGCTACTATGCATTCTGTCCCATGGCACCTGGAACAGCCTCAACCACTTATCCTGTCTTCAAGTATCAACCACTTATCCTGTCCTAGGTGACCTGGCCCTCCTGGCTGTCCAACCTCATCTCTTACCACTCCCTCCCCTCCGCTACAGTCGCACCAGGCACTTTCCTCCATCTGGAACATGCTGAGTCTGTTCTCACTGCAGGGCGCTGCAACTGTTGCTCCTTCTATCTGGACCACTCTACTTCCTAGACCTTCCTGTGTCACATATGTGCCAGCTCGAATGTCACCTCCTCATTCACGCCTTCCCTGACCACTCGGTCTAAAGTAGCTGTCTAGTGGCCAGGTACAGTGGCTCACGCCTGTAATCCCAGCACTTTGGGAGGCTGAGCAGGCAGATCACTTGAGGTCAGGAGTTCGAGACCAGCCTGGCCAACATGGCGAAACCCAGTCTCTACTAAAAATACAAAAATCAGCCAGAAATGGTGGCATGCGCCTATAGTCCCAGCTACTCGGGAGGCTGAAGTGGTAGAATGACTTGAACCCGGGAGGCAGAGGTTGTAGTGAGCCAAGATCATGCCGCCCCACACTCCAGCCTGAGCGACAGAGAAAGAGTCAGTCTCAATTAAAAAAAAAATAAATAAATAATAAAGTATCTGTCTAGTTACCCATTTTGCCTCCTGTATTGTTTTCTTAGCACTTATCACTGCATGACATTGTCACATTTTGGTATTTGTTTACGGTCTATCTCCTTGACAAAGCACCCCAGTCATCCCTGTTCCCATGGTACCTGGCCCAGCCCTCAATAACTATTTGTCGACTACGTGCATGAGTGTGTCCGAGCCTGGGCTGAGAAGCCAGTCCTTCTTCTCTGGAGGAGGAGTGAGTTCTGTGCAAACTTTACTCCAGTGGCCTACTGACCCACTTCCCCTCCACCCACACCTTCTGTCCAAGCTGTGAGGAAACAATTATTTCTTGCCCACCCAGCTATCTGTCTGTAGCATGTGGCAAGTGGGGCTTGGCCCCAATACTCTCTCATTCCCAAGGTCCTAGTGATGTGACAGACAACTGTGGCTGAACAGCAGGCACAGCCACACCCTCAAAGACCTGGCCTCTAGCCTGCTCCACCTCTCCCTTGTTAGGTGACCCTTTGACTCTGTCCCATCATTAGTAATTGTAGGATGTTAGGAGGAAATGACGGGGTATGGAGCAGGACCCAGCTGGTCAACAGCTAGGAAGAAGGTAGGTATCTCACCCACACCATGGAGTAGGCCTAGAACCAGGAATGGAACCTGCGTGGCCCGCCACTCCCCTGCCTGAAGGATGGAGTGAAATCAGCCCAGATGGCTGACCAGGACAGAATCCTTTCCTGGGACTGTCACCTGAGGTCTAGGTGCCCACAGCACCCTAAGGGCTTCTTCCTACTCTTTTACCTGCAGGGAGGGTTCTATAGCCACTGGGCTTCCCTGACTGGCCCAGTTGAATCCCAAGACCTGCATTCTGGTCTCTGCTCTGCACTTAATATGGAACCTCCCTTTCCCCAGTGACTCAGAAGACCTCTGGGGCCCCATTCCTTCTACCCAGCTCCCATCCGTGAACTTAGCCTCAGGCTATGAACTTGATGGTCAGGTAAACATGGACTTGGCTCCCCAATGGGGCTTGAGACCCCTAAGGGACCACTCCTGTGGCCTGGCCAACACTGTTGTGACACGCTGAGATTGAGAAGAGCAGGGAATAAAGGGAGGACCATGGCGTCCACAGGGTGGTGGAGGGAACACCTCCTGTGAGTCAAACACTTCTGTGTTCTCTCACTTGAGTCTCACAACAAGCCCTGTGAAGCTGGTATGATTATCTTCACTTTATAGACAAGGAAACAAAGACTCCAAGAGGTTAAGAAAGAATTTAAGACCACAAAAAGCCACTGGCATAGCTAGCATTGGAATGTCCACAAAACTGGCCAAGATGGGGCCAGCACAGTGGCTCACACTTGTAAACCCAGCACTTTGGGAGGCCAAGGCGAGTGGATCACCTAAGGTCAAGAGTTCAAGACCAGCCTGGCCAACATGATGAAACCCTGTCCCTACTAAAAATACAAAAAATTGGCCATGTGTGGTGGCAGGCGCCTGTAATCCCAGCTACTCCAGATGCTGAGGCAGGAGAATTGCTTGAACCCGGGAAGCAGAGGTTGCAGTGAGCCAGAATCGTGCCACTGCACTCCAGCCTGGGCAATGAGAGCGAAACTCCATCTCAAAAAGAAACAAAACAAAACAAAACAAAACACAACTGGGCCGGGCGCGGTGGCCCACACCTGTAATCCCAGCACTTTGGGAAACCAAGGCAGGTGGATCACGAGGTCAGGAGTTCAAGACCAGCCTGGCCAAGATGGCGAAACCCTGTCGCTATTAAAAATACAAAAATTTCACTTTGGGAGGCCGAGGCAGGAGGATCATGAGGTCAGGAGATCGAGACCATCCTGGCTAACACAGTGAAACCCTGTCTCTACTAAAAATACAAAAAATTAGCTGGGTGTGGTGGCAGGCGCCTGTAGTCCCAGCTACTCAGGAGGCTGAGGCAGGAGAATGGCGTGAACCCAGGAGGCGGAGTTTCCAGTGAGCCGAGATTGCGCCACTGCACTCCAGCCTGGGCGACAGAGTGAGACTCCATCTCAAAAAAAAACAAAAAAAAACAAAAATTTGTCGGGCGTGGTGGTGGGTGCCTGTAATCCCAGCTACTCAGGAGGCTGAGGCAAATAATTGCTTGAACCTGGGAGGTGGAGGTTGCAGTGAGCCGAAATCACACCACAGCACTTCAGCCTGGGCGACAGAGCGAAACTGTCTTCAAAAAAAAAAAAAACTGGCCAAGATGTGAACAGCTGAGAGCCAATGTGGAGTAGCAGAAAGCACCTAAGTGACAAAATCAGGTAGCACAAGAACATGTCCATACACCTTTCCACCTGCTTCAGGGACGTCCGTCCACATTGGCCACATCATAACAGTGGGTGAGTGCCAGCCCCTGAGCAAGACAGTGCGCTTCATCCTGTTCAAGGTCACCAAGGCCGTTGGCACCAAGAAGCAGTTTCAGAAGTTCTAAGGCTGGACGTCTGCCCACTCCCCGCAATGAAATAAAGTTATTCTCATTTCCCCCACCCCCCCGAAAAAAAAAATCGGGTGGCAAGGAATGCAGCCCAGGAGTTGTCTTCCCCTACGAAATCAGCAAGCTCCATGAGCCTTAGAATGGAAGAACCTGAGCACCTACTCAGCAGGTCAAAGCACCTTTACACCTTAGAGACATCAGAATTTGCATTCTCCTAGTCCTGAAACCACCTGCAAGTGGAACCAGTATCTCCACACAGAGTTCCTTCCTGGGGCAACAAGCTTTCCAGTTTCTGCCCTGGGGAGACCCACTGGCTCTGATGGAATCATTCGAGGTTTTAAGAAACAAACATTCCAAAATTCCTCCAGTTTACTGAGGACACTGGGGCAAACAGCCCTCAGTTCCCAGGTACCCCAGAAACCCCTCTCTCATGAGGAAAGTTCCCCATCTCCATAGCGGCCCTGTCTCCAGCCTGGGGGCTTAGGGAGCTGGCACACAGCAGGTACAGCAACAAATGAGTAACACCCAAGGCAGTGAAAAGAAGTTCTTGGCCACTGGTCACCCTGCAGTAGGAGCCCTGGGGTCCCTAGGCAGGCCACCCTGGGCCTCGTGTCCCTCTCCCTTGGCCACTAAGACACGTTCCCAGCCAAACCCAGACCCAAGCAAAGCATTCTGCCCAGGAGGGCACACTCCAGCTGATAGGGTGAGGAAAAAGAGGGTGAGTATTATTACATGGCCTAAATCACTCCAAGGATAATCCAAACACTGCTGGCTCCCCAAGAGAGGGACTTAAGAATTCCTGCCATACATGATCAAAGGAAGAGAGAATCACAGAATCTCAAAGCTAGAAAAGGGGTAGCCAACTCAAACTGAACTGCAAACACACAAACATCATTCTCAAATGCCCTATCAAAACATTAATTAAACATTAAAAAAAAAAAAAAACCCAGCACCCAGCACAAGGTTCGGCTCAATTTTTTTTTTTTTTTTTTTAAGACAGAGATCTCCTTTTGTCACCCACGCTGGAGTGCAGTGGCGCGATCTTGGCTCACCGCAACTTCAGTCTCCCAGGTTCAAGCGATTCTCTTGCCTCCCGAGTAGCTGGGATTACAGGTACCTGCCACCATGCCCGGCTAAGTTTTTGGAATCTTAGTAGAGATGGGGTTTTTCCACGTTGGCCAGGTTGGTCTCAAACTCCTGACCTCAGATGATCCACCCACCTTGGCCTCCCAAAGTGCTGGGATTACAGGTGTGAGCCTCGGGCCCGGCCAAGAAATCACGCCCAACTTTCAATGTCCATTCTGTGGAAAACTTTTTGGATTCACTCCCCTTACCCCAAAAGGACTATTCCTCTGTCCCGGAGGCCTCAAGGAAAATGGTCTGAATTGTATTCTAAAGCAAGTACTATTGGTATTTGCAAAGTCCCTGCTGTCTCCAGCTTCCCTCTGTAAGCCCCCAGGCAACGGCCATCTGTTGAAGGTACATCCAAGGAGCCTCCCTGACCAGGTCTGCTGAACCTCCCACCTCTGTGGAGAATTCCTGTCTGGCACCTGGGAAGATCCCCTGATGGGATCTTCTACCCCAAGAACAATCATTGGGCACTTAAAGTGACCATAAGAGAGTCTCAGTGAAAGGAGCAGAAGCCACAAACCCATGCTCCAGGAAAGGGATTAGAAGGTCTCGCACAGGCCAGGCACGCGGTGGCTCATGCCTGTAATCCCAGCATTGTGGGAGGCCGAGGTGGGCAGACCAAGAGTTGAAGAGATTGAGATCATCATAGCCAACATGGTGAAACCCCATCTCTACTAAAAATACAAAAATTAACTGGGCATGGTGGCGCATGCCTGTAATCCCAGCTACTCGAGAGGCTGAGGCAGGAGAATCGCTTGAACCCGGGAGGCAGAGGTTGCAGTGAGCTGAGATCATGCCACTGCACTCTAGCCTGGGTGACAGAGTGAGACTCCATCTCAAAAAGAAGGCCACGCACAACAGACAAGGTGTGGTGGCTGTTCCCTATAATCCCAGTACTTGGGAGGTTGAGAAAGGAGGATCACCTGAGCTCAAGAGGTCTGAGACCAGCCTGGGCAACACAGTGAGATCCCATCTCTACAAAAAGTTGTATAACTTGGCCAGGCACGGTGGCTCACATCTGTAATCTCAGGACTTTGGGAGGCTGAGGTGGGAGGATTACTTGAGCCCAGAGTTCAAGACCAGCCTGGGCAAGATAGTGAGACTTTTGTCTCCACAAAAACTAAAAAATAAAATATAAAGATTAGCAGGTGTGGCCAGGCGCAATGGCTCACGCCTGTAATCCCAGGACTTTGGGAGGCTGAGCAGGCAGACCACAAAGTCAGGAGTTCGAGACCAGCCTGGCCAATATGGTGAAACCCTGTCTATACTAAAAATACAAAAATTAGCCGAGCATGGTGGCGGGAGCCTGTAGTCCCAACTACTCAGGAAGCTGAGGCAGGAGAATCATTTGAACCTGGAAGGCAGAGGTTGCTGTAAGCGAGATTCTGCCACTGCACTCTAGCCTGGGCAAGAGTGAGACTCCGTCTCAAAAATAATAATAATAATTAGCCGGGCGTGATGGTGAGCACCTGTAATCCCAGCTACTCAGGAGGCTGAGGTGGGAGGACTGCTTGAGCAGTGACACAATCACAGCTCACTGCAGACTTGAACTTCCGGGCTGAAGTGATCCTTTTGCCTCACCTCCCAAGTAGCTGGGACTATAGGCACCCACCACCATATCTGGCTAGTTTTTATTTATTTAATTTATTTTAAAGACAGCATCGGCCGGGCGCGGTGGCTCAAGCCTGTAATCCCAGCACTTTGGGAGGCCGAGACGGGCGGATCACGAGGTCAGGAGATCGAGACCATCCTGGCTAACACGGTGAAACCCCGTCTCTACTAAAAATACAAAAACTAGCCGGGCGAGGTGGCGGGCGCCTGTAGTCCCAGCTACTCGGGAGGCTGAGGCAGGAGAATGGCGTAAACCCAGGAGGCGGAGCTTGCAGTGAGCTGAGATCCGGTCACTGCACTCCAGTCCGGGCGACAGAGCGAGACTCCGCCTCAAAAAAAAAAAAAAAAAAAAAAAAAGACAGCATCTAGCGCCGGGTGCAGTGGCTCACGCCTATAATCCCAGCACTTTGGGAGGCTGAGGCGGGCGGATCACGAGGTCAGAAGATTGAGACCATCTTGGCTAACACGGTGAAACCCCGTCTCTACTAAAAATACAAAAAATTAGTCAGGCGTGGTGACGGGCACCTGGAGTCCCAGCTACTTGGGAGGCTGAGGCAGAAGAATGGCATGAACCCGGGAGGCGGAGCTTGCAGTGAGCTGAGATCACGCCATTGCACTCCAGCCTGGGCGACAGAGGGAGACTCCATCTCAAAAAAAAAATAAATCAATCAAATCAAATAAATAAATAAATAAAGACAGGGTCTCACTGTTGGTGATAGAGTGAGACCCTATCTCATTAAAATAAAATAAAAAGGCTGCTGATGTACACTAAGAAAAATTTTAAAAAGAAAGAAAAAAAGGCTAGGCGCTGTGGCTCATGCCTGTAATCCCAGCACTTTGGGAGGCCAAGGTGGATGGATTACCTGAGGTCAGGAGTTCGAGATCAGCCTCACCAATGTGGAGAAACTCCGTCTCTACTAAAAATATAAAATCAGCCAGGCATGGTGGCACATGCCTGTAATCCCAGCTACTAGGGAGGCTGAGGGAGGAGAATCGCTTGAATCCAGGAGGCGGAGGTTGCAGTGAGCCAAGATCGCGCCATTGCACTCCAGCCTGGGCTATAAGAGCGAAACTCTGTCTCAAATAAAAAGGAAGGAAGGAAGGAGGGAAGGAAGGAGGGAGGGAAGGGAGGGAGAGAAG
>NC_045450.1:52658269-52675023 GCF_002776525.5 Piliocolobus tephrosceles | reverse complement strand
GAGTGCAGTGGCACAATCTTGGCTCACTGCAACCTCCTCCTGGGTTCAAGCGATTCTCCTGCCTCAGCCTCCTAAGTAGCTGGGATTACAGGCACCCGCCACCATGCTTGGCTAATTTTTGTATTTTTAATAGAAACAGAGTTTCACTATATTGGCCAGGCTAGTCTCGAACTCCTGACCTCCTGATCTGCCCGCCTTGGCCTTCCAAAGTGCTGGGATTACAGGCGTGAGTTACCGCACCCTGCCTAGTCTGTGTCTCTCTTAAGTAATTCTTCCCCTCCCAAACCACCAACTCCAAAGGCAACAGAATAAAACAAGACATGGCTCAGAGAGAAGAGATGGGCTCAGCCAGGCGCCGTGGCTCACACCTGTAATCCTAGCACTTTGGGCAGCCGAGGCGAGTGGGTCACTTGAGGTCAGGAGTTCAAGACCAGCCTGGCGAATATGGTGAAACCCCATCTCTACTAAGAATACAAAAATTAGCCGGGTGTGGTGGTGGGTGCCTGTAACTCGGGAGGCTGAGGCAGGAGAATCGCTTGAACCCAAGAGGCGGAGATTGCAATGAGCCAAGATGGCGCCACTGCACTCCAGCCTGGGCAACAGAGCAAGACTCTGGCTCAAAAAAAAAGTGATAGGCAGATAGGCCTCTATACATGAAAGGACATAATTCTGAGCTAATTGAGAACTGAAGCATCTTGATATCCCGCCTCATCCTTGTGCAGCCAAATCCCAACCACCGCACGCCAGGTCCCACTTCCAGGTCAGCCTTACATGAACAGAGGATGCAGATAGATCCTGGAGAACCTCAGGGCACTTCTCTTATATCTGAGACCCAGATGGCCTGCCAAGTTCCAGAAACGTTAACAAATTATCAGGATCAGGATGCCTAGCGATGGCTAGCTGACCTCAGACAAAGAAGTTACAGGGAACTTCTAGAGGTTGGAATGAGAGGGAGGCACTTGAATTCCTCCTACTCTTGAGTAACCTTGGAGAAGGAAAAGTATCTTTTTCATCCTGAGGAAAACCCTTGTGATCATTGGGCAATTGTTCACGTCTGTAATCCCAGCACTTTGGGAGGCTGAGGTGGGAGTATCACTTGAACTCAGGAGTTTGAGACCAGCCTGGGCAATATATGGAGATCACATCACTACAAAAAATAAAAATAAAATTAGGCTGGGATCAGTGGCTCACGCCTGTAATTCCAGCACTTTGGGGAGGCCAAGGCAGGTGGATCACCTGAGGTCAGGAGTTCAAGACCAGCCTGACCAATATGGTGAAACCCCCGTCTCTATTAAAATTACAAAAATAGCCAGGCGTGGTGGCGTGCCCCTGTAGTCCCAGCTACTCGGGAGGCTGAGGCAGGAGAGTCGCTTGAACCCCGGAGGCGGAGGTTGCAGTGAGCTGAGATCGTGCCATTGCACTCCAGCCTGGGCGAAAGACCAAGACTCTGTCTAATAAATAAATAAAATAAAATAAAAAATAAAAAATTTGTAATTTTTTATTGTAGTAATACATGCCTGCAGTCCCAGCTACTTGGGAGACTGAAAGGGAGGATTACTTGAGCCCAGGAGGTCGAGGCTACAGTTGGCCACCACTGAGCCACTGTACTCCAACCTGGAGGCGTGGTGGCTCACACCTGTAATCTCAACACTTTAGGAGGCCAACGCAGGTAGATCACCTGAGGCCAGGAGTTCGACCAGCCTGACAAATATGGTGAAACCCCATCTCTAATAAAAATACAGAAATTAGCCAGGTATGGTGGTATGCACCTGTAGTTCCAGCTACTCGGGAGGCTGAGGCAGGAGAATTGTTTGAACCCAGGAGGCAGAGGTTGCAGTGGGCCGAGATTGCACCACAGCACTACAGTCTGGGTGACAGAGCGAGACTGTATCTAAAGAAACAAACAAACAAACAAAAAACTCTCTTGGTCAAGCCACCCAGGGCCACGAAATACGCAAACTAAGCCAGAGCCACAAGCCAGCTCACCTGAAATCTGTGTCCTAGAAAGTACCAATCCAGACAATCTACGGAGAGTCTTGAATTAACTGCTTCTAGTTCTAGATTTCACCTCATTGTCCTGTGGGTAGTCCCTCTTGGATGAACCTGATTTCCATGTCCTCATGGGCCAGAACATGGACTAGGAAAGTTAAATCCAGAGAGAAGGCAGGGTTTGGTAAGATCTGAGCAGCATCCTTGCCTGTTCTTCCCGACCAGGGAAAATAACTGGGCAGAGCAATTCATATGCAAGAAAACATCTAAGTCAAGAGTACTTGGAAGAAGTGACCAGAAATGACCAGAAAAACATTACCTGGGAAAATACTCAAGGGGGAAGAAAAAAAAATGTAGGGGCAGTTGCTTTCTTCACCTTGGGTCTCAATCAGCCCTTCTAAGAGCCCTGATATTCTGCTTGCTTCTGAGGCCAGAGCTGCAGAGATTGAGCTGCTGCCTCTTATTTATTTATTTATTTATTGGGGGAGGGAGTCTTGCTCTGTCGCCCAGGCTGGAGTGCAGTGGCATGCTCTCTGCTCACTGCAACTTCTGCCTCCCGGATTCAAGTGATTCTCCTGCCTCAACCTCCCGAGTAGCTAGCTGGGATTACAGGTGCGCGCCACCATACCCAGCTTTTTTTTTTTTTAAGACAGAGTCTTGCCCTGTCACCCAGGCTGGAGTGCAGTGGCGTGATCTCAGGTCACTGCGATCTCCACTTCCCGGGTTCAAGCAATTCTCCTGCCTCAGTCTCCTGAGTAGCTATCATTACAGACGTGCACCACCACGTCCAGCTAATTTTTGTATTTTCAGTAGAGATGCACTTTCGCCATGTTGGCCATGCTGGTCTGGAACTCTTGACCTCAGGTGATTCGCTGGCCTTGGCCTCCCAAAGTGCTGGGATTGCAGGCGTGAGCCACCGCGCCAGGCCTGAGCTGCTTCTTTAGTCTCTGGAAAGACTGCGGCTCAGAGAAATCAAGGCTTTACATGCCATCTCTCCCCTAGTTCCAAGATCTTCTCTGGACTGGTTCCTAAATTTACCATCTCTCAATCAGAAGCGCCTTGACAAAGGCTATCAGGATAGTATTCTCTGGTCAAAGATAACCCTTCTCCCAGAACTCAGTAGGGTCTCTGATGGCAGCAGTAAGGGCAATTTCATAAAGCAACCACGTTCCTGCCTGTTTATAGGCGGCTCCAGTTGTTGGGAAGTGAGCAAGCAAGTGAGGGGAAGCCAGACTTTCTGCAGCTTCCAGCCCTAGTTCTGCCGCCCAAGCTTCGGAAGGGCCCCACAAAGTCTGAAATCTACATGCTCCACACCAAGGCCCCTTCCAGCCTAGGTTTTGGTTTAGCACTAGGCTCAAGAACCTCAGGCCTGAATTCTACTTTCCCGTGCATTAAATCCCACCTTAACATCCCATTATTACGAAGTCATCCTCTCCTGCGGGGCAATTCCATGTTGCCGCTGGGGCCTGGTCACTGATAGAGAAGGGCGTGGGCTGGGCCTACCCGCCAGGAGCCGCCTCACCCCATCAGGCCCAGGCAGGGGTGAAGTCTCCCGTGGAATCCCCTCCCGCCTCATATTCCCTGACCCTGCCCTCCCTGCGAGAACTCTAGTACGGGCTCCACAGAGGGAGCGGTAAGAAACGTACACTCCCGAGGGGCAGACAAGCAGGGGGCGTTCACCTACACCCCGGCCGGGCTATGGTCGGGAACAGGGTGAGGGGCCCAAGCCCCGGCTGCGGCAGGCGGGCGCCCTTACCCATGCTGACTCTGGAGCGGGCCGGGTGGCGCTGCCCATCCCCGGATCCTTCGTAGGTGGGTAGCAGGACGTGGGACTGGGGTCTGCCCGCTAGCAAGCCTGCAGAGCTTGCGGGGCTCGCGCAGGCCGGGCCAGGCTAGACGGGGCGGGGCCCTAAGGCCCCATCCGGATGGTCCCGACTAGAGAAAAAGGCCCGGCCATGGCGCAGGCCAGTGCACCAGCCACCAGCACGGTACGGCCCAGATAGGCGCCTGGCTGGCTCTCTCTGCGTTCCCCCCGGCCGCCGCCTCACAGGACCGGCGGGAGGCGGAGCCGCGCTCGACACATGGCCCGGGCCCCGCGCGGCTTCGGGCCGCCGGGGGGGGGGAGGGGAGGGGCCGCCCGGGGACTCTCAGCGGAGCCTCCCGGCAGCCCGGAGAGCGGCTCCTGCGGCCCAGCCCCCGCCCCGGCGTGCTGGCCCCGACACTCACCCGAGGGGCTGGCACGATGGCGGCAGCGGCGGCGGCAACCCAGCGCGGTCTGCGACCGACTGTCCCTTCCCCCCTGCCTTCCTTCGCCCGCCCCGCTGCACTCTGGGAGACGCAGTCCCACCGCCCCCCCTTTCCGGCATGAGCACGCCGAGAGAAAACTACAATTCCCGGTGTGCTATGCGCGGAGGCCCAGACACGGCCCGCAGCGCGGGAGGTGAGGCTAAGCCAGGGAGGGAGGCTGCCGGGGCAAGCCCCTGAGAATTGTGGTCTAGTGGAAGCCTCTGGAACACTGGAGGTTGGCGCCAGGCTAGGGTCAGGGCTCAGTTGTTGCCAGGTCTCAGCTGGCTTGGCCCCGCCCGGTCTGTGCACTGGGGTGGGGGTTGGCCCCGCCTCCGTGGGAGCCCAGCCCGGCCCCAAGCTGGCCCAGCTGCCCCTCCCTGGGCCCCTGGGCCGTTTCCGCTCACGAAACCCCTTCCCCTTGGGGCTGTGGCTGCCGCTGCTGCTCTTCCGAGCTGTGTGGCCTTAACCATCCCGGGCGGAACGCAAAGCTCTTGCAATTGTAACATTCGTTCGCCTGCCCCTAGGCGAGCTGGGCCCAAAGCTGGTTTCGAGCAGGAGACTCAGATGTCCCTCAGGTGGGGCTTGGCTGGAGAGGTTACCCTCAAACTTCTACAGTCAGGGGTCCCCAAAACATTCTGTAAGGTTTTTTTGCAGCAGACAGAGCAGCTAAGTGTTTCATTTTTATTAATGAGGAAAGAAATAACTGACTCACCCAAAATTTCCCTGATTTAAGTGACCAGATTGTAAACAGTTCTCTTCCTACCCATTGCCCTTTCCTTTCAACGCCGATTTCATCGTTTCCTTGGTAACACAAGCATTTGTGGTAAGGCCAGTCTCTAGGTCAGACCTGTGCTTGGCAAAGACATCTGCAGCCAACCTGGGGTACCACAGGTAAGGGAAATGGCTGCAAGGCCTCTCCAGGCAACTCCTAGCCTTCCCTCCTGGCCGGAGATCTCTCAGTACTCATGTTCTTCCAGAAGAGTTTTGCACCTTTACCCACCCCTAGGCTACCCCTCCAAGAGATGACCGGACCACGCTTGTTTTTTAAATCTCAGGTCTGTCAACATTACACTTTGCCAGACTAGATGCTTACTACTCAGCTAGTGAGAACTCTGCATTGCCCCACTTGTACATCTGCATCTGGGATCTCCATTGCTCTGTGAACTGTCTTCTTCTCCCTAAGAAGCCAAAACACTGCCCATAACCTCTAAACACCAGAGAGGGTCCAGGGAGTACTGTTGAGAGCCTCAAGGGAGGCAAGGCAGAAACAGCAGAAGTCCCTTCAATAAACAGGAGCTCAAGGATGCACTGAAGAGCATGGCTACAGCCTGGAAAAGGCCTCACTCCAAGGAAGGAAACCCGGAAGATAAGAGACTGGCCCAATAGGAGCAACAAAGGGCACTGCTGTGCTTCCACCACCTGATTGCCAGCCAGATCTAACCCTAGGAAGGCAGAGTTCCAGTCCATCCCCCAACCAGGCACCCACACAACCTATGTTTCACCCCTTCTTATCCACCAGACTTCTTTCCCAACTCAGTGCTAAGGGACTAGAAGGGAAACAGAGACTTGAGTTTTAGGACCATTCCAGCATGTTGCCACAGGCAAGAAGTCCCCAGGCAGATGGCTTTGTCCATAAGTAACAGGAGTCATATTTTATGGGGTCTGAAAGTCTCTATTTGTACCCCACCACCCACAGTAAACCCACAGCTTTAAAGGCATTCACCATGAGACACTGGCTTTGAGCTAAATTACTTGGAGCTACAGACGAAAACAATGTCATCCTTGCCCCTTCAATATCCAATCTAAGAAAAGATAGAAGCTGGGCGGGTGGCTCACACCTATAATCTCAGCACTTTGGGAGGCAGAGGCAGGCGGATCACCTGAGGTCAGGAGTTCCACCAGCCTGGCCAACATGGTGAAATCCTGTCTCTACTGAAAATACAAAAATCAGCCAGATGTGGTGGCCGGCGCCTGTAATCCCATCTACTCCAGAGGGTGAGGCAGGAGAATTGCGTGAAGCCAGGAGGCAGAGGTTGCAGTGAGCTGAGATCATACCATTGCACTCCAGCCCGGGCGACATGAGCAAAGCTCCATCTCAAAAAAAAAAAAAAAAAAAAAAAAATAGAGGCAACCAAGAAAATGAGTCAAGGGATCACACCTCCCAACTTCTTAATGCCCTCTGTGAATACAGATCTGTCACACCAAAGGTGTACCAAGGCCAAGGTATCTATACAAGAGTCCTTGTGCCTAAAGAAGCTCTGGCTAGCTCCAGCTGTGGTCTTACTGGTTCGTAGCGTAACTCCATGCACATGCATACCAGAGGCTGTGCTAAGCCTAAGGGATGTCATGGTGAGCAAAATTCAATCCCAGCTGAGAATTCAAAACCCTCAGAGGCGAACCATCACAATATAGTTTAGTTACCAGTTTGGTCCTTCTTGTTGAAAGGATACAGGGAGATAACCCACGGACAAACTGGGCCCATTTGGTGCAGTTTCCAAACTCTTTAGGGTGACCTGGGCCAGGAACTCTGTGAGGACCTTGTAAGGCCAGGATCCGTGTGCTTAGGGTCCATTTTTGGAAAAACCTGGTCACTGAAGCATCTCTACTTTCAGGGTCAGCCTGGTCTTTCAAATAGGCTGAGGCCTATTTCCCCATGTTTCAAGGACACTTAACTATGTTTTTGTAAAAATAAAATGGCGAGACCCAAATAAAAACCTTACTTTTTGTTTAATTTGTTTTGCCAAACAAACACAGTGAAAACTTTAGTCTGACTAATTGTACAGAAAATAGAATTTGTAACCAGTAGCAAACAAAACAGGATAAACCTAAGTCCCTGGCAAGCTGGATCTCCATCAGCAGGTCATCCAGATCCCCTTGTAAATGGTCTCCTGGGAAAATAAATCCTAGGAAGCAGAGGCACAGATTTACCAGTCCCCATCAGAATCACAGGCTGCACCTGGGAAGGAAAAGCATGAAAAGGAGAACTGATGTTACTTGAATCTCTTATCACTACACATATTAGAGTTGTCTGACTGCTGACCAACCTTAAGGTATGGTTTATCCCAAACCCATAGTCCCTGGACATACCACCTGCATCCCTAGAGGGTAAGTTTCAAGTTCAGTGGTTCTGAAGCCTCTGCTTAACCAGAATCTGCAACAATAACTGGGGAGGAAGGGTAGACAAAGTCATAATTGCTGGTGTCACCAGGGCAGAGTCTAAGGCCCCAGCTTCCACTTCAGGAGGAAACAGTTGAGGATGCCAGGTCACCAGCAAGAGAGTCCAGCTGCCTTAAGCCTCAGTACTGTCAGCCAGTGCCCCAGGAGTATAGAGGAGTTCAACAATGGCCTGCAGTCCCCTGGCTGGATGGGGTCTGGGAGTCCAGCAGGCCGCCGGGACACCAGTTTACATTCCATGCTTCTTGCGGATGACAGCCATGGCAAGCAGCCGATCCTTCTCGCGCAGTTCTTCGCGCAGCTTGGCCTCGGTGAGACGCAGGTGGCGAATGCTGCCTTTCATCTCTTTCATCTTCACTTCCATCAGCGCCAGGATGTCCCGCTGCTCATTCAGCTTGCGCAGGAGCTCCTCCTCCGTGGTGCCTGACGACAAGGAGTACGAATGGTCGGAGCCAGTATCAGGGAAACCCTCTTCTCCTACCACCACCAACTGGGGGCCCATAGGGCACTCGGCAGCCTCCAGCCCTGCGGTAGCAGCCTGTAACTCCGACGCGGCGGCCGCAGCGGCTGCGCCCTCTGTGGCTGCAAACTCAACTTGCACTGTAAGATCGATGGGCTTCACGTCTTCTCCAGTGGGAGTGATGGGCGCCGGCGGCACGGATCCCGGAGCCTGACTGCTGTCTACAGCGGCCTGAAGGGTAAGAAGCACGGCCGCGGAAGCAGACACCAGGTTCGGCTGCAGCTGGGCAGTGGAGGCAGAGGGTGACGCCTGCTGCTGCTGCTGCTGTTGCTGCTGCTGCTGCTGCTGTTGTTGCTGCTGCTGCTGCTGCTGCTGCCTGCGGCGGGCGGCCGCGGCCCCAGCGGGTCTGCGCGCTACTTTGCGCTCATTGACGCCGCGCAGCGGGAAGATGGTGGGGACGCGTACCGTGTAGGTCTTGCGGCCGCCCTGGAAGTGAACGCTGCAGAGACGGTGGCCTGTGGTGGGCTGGAAGGTGGAGAAGCACCCACTGACGCCGGCACGCGACACGTTCTTGAGCCAGAGGCGCCGCAACTCAGCGTCCTTTGGAAACGTGTAGAAGTGCAGCGCCTTGTCCCGGTGCGAGTTGTTGTAGCAGCCTGGCACGCAGCACGTAAAGCCAGGCATGGCTGCGCCTCGCGGCCCGGCCCGGCCCACCGGCCTCCTGCGCCCTTCGACGGCCCAGTGGCTCCGCCGCCGCCCGCCCCTCGACGGGCGGCGCCGCGCGAGGCCTTGGGAGGTATCCCACCACTGCCGCTCGGCGCAGCCGGCCCGGCCGGCGCCCCGTGCCCAGAATACGCTTCCTGCAGGCCCGCGCCGCGCCGCCCGCCTGGCTGCCCGCCTGCGCTCGGGAGTCGGCCCCGGGGACGCCGCGAAGGACCGCCTGAGAAAGAGACTACGCCCCCCACAATGCCCTGCGCCAGGAGCCGCTCACTTCCGGGGCGGGTGTGTGCGGATTCCGGCCGCCTTCCAAGGCACTGCGCCAGCCTCCGAAGACCAGATTCTTTCTCCAGCCCGGCTTGTCCCCGGCGGGCAAGAGAGGCTTATTAGGTTGGAAGGCTGTCGCCTGGACTGCTCCTTACGAGGACCGGAATCCTGATAGGGGCGTGGAGCGGGGCGGTGCGCGCCTCACCGGTGCGCAAGCGCGGTGGGTATATGCCCATGGAGACTACAAATCCCGTGATGCCTCGCGCTCAACTGGGCGCCTGCGACCAGAAGCGCCGCCTAAGGGAAAGATCGAGTTACTGCGGACCAGGATTCGGGCGAGATTGTGCTGTTTGCCAGAACCAGTTCCCCAGCCCTGAGTGCCTTTGAGTCGACGGCATTGCTGCAGCAGAGGGAGACGAAACCTGGGCCTCGGCGCCCCGAACGGTCTCAGGAGCCCCTTTGTCTGCGTTGGGGACTCTTCTGATTCAGCTGCTGCCTGCGTTGACTCACTGACCTAAACAAAGTCTCCAAAAGACGCCTACTATGTGGCTGACCCAGTGCACGGAGTTTCCGGGAGTCAGACCGACTGGGCTCCTCTCTTGGAGCTGACTGCCTAGACGGATGAGCGTCTGTCTTTTGGATAATAGGTCTGAATGCACGCGAATGGATGTCTACTCACAGAAAGTAATCGCTCTAAAGGAATGAACAGGAGAGCAGAGAAATGGGAGGGGGGGAGGGGGGTGGCCAGGAATAAAAAACGAACGAAAGCTTGGGTAGGGAGAAGTACCCAGTTCTTGTCCCGGGAACCAGTCTGTAAGGCCACATGGCAGAAAAGAGCTAGGCTCCGCCCTTAAAGAACCTGGAAGGGGGTGGCCCGGGTCGACCAAGCGTAGGAAAATACCAAACTGGGACATGTTAAGGATTTGGGGTTTTATTCTGCAGGCCACACTGAGAGCTATTAAAGGATTTAATGCGAAAGGATTTGCATTGTAACAATACACGTCCCCCCACCTCAACTTATTTGAGGCAAATTTGTGTGTGTGTGTGTAAAGGAGTCTCACTCTGTCGCCAGGTTGGAGTGCAGTGGTGAGATACCGGCTCACAGCAACGTCCGCCTCCTGGGTTCAAGCAATTCTCCTGCCTCAGCCTCCCGAGTAGCTGGGACGACAGGCGCACGCCGCCATGCCCGGCTATTTTTTTTTTTTTTTTTTTCTCAGTAGAGAAGGGGTTTCACCATGTTTCCCAGGCTGGTCCCGAACTCCTGAGCTCAGGTAATCCACCAGCCTCGGCCTCCCAAAGTGCTAGGATTACAGGCGTGAGCTAGGATCACAGCGCCTGGCCGGGGAAAATGTTTTAAAGAACACAAAATGTTGTGGAAAGCCAGGGAGGGGCCAGGCAGTCCTTCAGGGGAATTACCTGCAAACTAGCCCTCCTCTGCTGAGTTCTTCCTTCTCCCAATTTTTTTTTTTTTTTTTTTTTTTTTTTTTTTTTTGAGACGGAGTCTCGCTCTGTCACCCAGACTGGAGTGCAGTGGCCAGATCTCAGCTCACTGCAACCTCTGCCTCCCGGGTTCAGGCCATTCTTCTGCCTCAGCCTTCCAAGTAGCTGGGACTACAGGCGCCCGCCACCGCGCCCGGCTAGTTTTTTGTAATTTTTTTAGTAGAGATGGGGTTTCACCGTGTTAGCCAGGATGGTCTTGATCTCCTGACCTCGTGATCCGCCCGTCTCGGCCTCCCAAAGTGCTGGGATTACAGGCTTGAGCCACCGCGCCCGGCCCTTCTCCCAATTTTTAAAAAACTTTTATTTTTGGTTCGGGGGTACGTGTGAAGATTTATTGCATAGGTGAAGTCGTGTCACTGCGATTTGTTGTACAGATTATTTCATCACCCAGGTATTAAGCCCAGTACCCAATAGTTATCTTTTCTGCTCCTCTCTCTCCTCCCACCCCCCTCCCTCAAGTAGACCCCAGTGTCTGTTGTTCCCTTCTTTGTGTTCATGAGTTCTCATCATTTAACTCACACTTGTGAGAATATGTGGTATTTGGTTTTCTGTTCCTGCATTAGTTTGATAAGGATAATGGCCCCCAGCTCCATCCATATTCCCACAAAAGACATGATCTTGGTCTCCTCCCAATTTTTCTTGTCTTTCTTTACCCTTTCACCTCTCACTCCTCATTTTTTCTCTCCTGGTAGCAGGTGACAGGCATAAAATGGAAACCTAATATACATTATTTCTAATTATAGTATTTGACATAAAAACAAAATAGGGCCGGACGCGGTGGCTCACACCTGTAATCCCAGCATTTTAGGAGGCCGTGGCGGGTGGATCACGAGGTCAGGAATTTGAGACCAGCCTGGCTGATATAGTGAAACCCCGTCTCTACTAAAAATACAAAAAAATTAGCCGGGCGTTGTCTCAGGCACCTGTAATCCCAGCTACTCGAGAGGCTGAGGCAGGAGAATCGCTTGAACCTAGGAGGTCGAGGTTGCAGTGAGCCGAGATCACACCACTGCACTCCAGCCCAGGTGACAGTGCGAGACTCTGTCTCAAAAAAAGAAAAAAAAAAAAAAAAAGGCTGTGCTTGGTGGCTCAGGACTGTAATCGCAGCACTTTGGGAGGCCAAGGCAAGCGGATTACTTGAGGTCAGGAGTTCGAGACCAGTCTGGCCGACATTATGAAACTCCGTCTCTACTAAAAATATAAATCCAGAAATCCAGAAAAAATCCAGAAATGAGTTCTCTACTATGGGTAGCCCCTGGTAAAAGATACACATTCATTTGGGTGAATCATTTATACAACAGCATAAACATGAACACACATATTACATGTTTGTTTATGTATTTATTTATTTGAGATGGAGTTTCGTTCTTGTTGCTCAGGCTGGAGTGTAGTGGTGTGATCTCGGCTCACTGCAACCTCCACCTCCTGGATTCAAGAGAGTCTCCTGCCTCAGCCTCCCAAGTAGCTTGGATTACAGGCGCCGGGCACCATGCACAGCTAATTTTGTGTATTTTTAGTAGGGACAGGGTTTCACCATGTTAGACTGGCTGGTCTCCAACTCCTGACCTCATGTGATCCACCCACCTTGGCCTCCCAAAGTGCTGGGATTACAGGCATGAGTCACCGCGCCCAGCCTATTTATTTATTTTATTTTTATTTTTATTTCTCTTAGAGGATGTCTCACTCTGTTGCCCAGGCTGGAGTGCAGTGGTGCAATCCTGGCTCACTGCAACCTCTGCCTCCTGGGTTCAAGCAATTCTCCTGCCTTAGCCTCCCAGGTAGCTGGGATTATAGGCGTGCACCACCACGCCCAGCTAATTTTTGTTTTGTGGTTTTTGTTTTTTTTTTTAGGTGGAGTTTTGTTCTTGGTCACGCTGGAGTGAAGTGGCAGAATATAGGCTCACTGCAACCTCCGCTTCCCGGATTCGATCAATTCTGCCTCAGCCTCCCAAAATGCTGGAATTACAGGTGTGAGCCACCGCACTTGGCCTTTTTTTTTTTTTTTGAGACAGACTCTCACTCTGTCACATAGACTGGAGTGCAATGGCACGATCTCAGCTCACAGCAACCTTCATCTTCCAGGGTCAAGCCATTCTCCTGCCTCAGTCTCCCAAGTAGCTGGGACTACAGGCATGTGCACCATGCCTGGCTAATTTTTGTGATTTTAGTAAAGATGGGGTTTCATGTTGTCCAGGCTGGTCTCGAACTCCTGACCTCAGGTGATCAGCCTGCCTTGGCCTCCCAAAGTGCTGGGATTACAGGCATGAGCCACCGTGCCTGGCCATGTTTAAATTTTTATAAAACGTGTGTAATAGAGATAAAATTCAGCAAAAGATCATTGTAACTGTTATGGTTCAAACTACCTGTCTCAGGACTCACCTTGCTCAAAAAGTGGTGAGAGGCCAAATTGATGTAATTTCTTTATGCACAGAATATTAAAATTATGCCCAATGAAACTCTAATTTCCAGTACATAAAATCACCTGTCACCTACACTTAATCTTCTAACTCAAAGCATATCTGGAATGCATGGCTTTCTCTTCACCTCCACTGCCCAGCTCATTCTCTGTCTTAATCACCCCTGGAGAAAGGCAAGAACCTCGTCGCATGTCTCCCTGCCTCCAATCTTGCCTCTCCTGCAATCTTTCCTTCACATGGCTGCCAAATAAAATCTGATATGTCATACCTCTGCTTAAATTCCTCCAGTGGCTTCCTATTCCATTTAGAATAATGTCCAGACTCACTGAGCATGGTGGCTCATGCCTGTAATCCCAGCACTTTGGGAGATTGAGGTGGGCGAATCACCTAAGGTCAGGAGTTCAAGACCAACACGGAGAAACCCTGTCTCTACTAAAATTACAAAATTAGCCAGGCGTGGTGGCACACGCCTGTAATCCCAGCTACTTGGGAGGCTGAGGCAGGAGAATTGCTTGAACCCAGGAGGCAGAAGTTGCTTTGAGTCAAGATGGTGCCATTGCACTCCAGCCTGGGCAACAAGAGCGAAACTCCATCTCAAAAAAAAAAAAAAAAAAGAATAATGTCCAGACTCTTTCCCAGAGCTTGCAAGACCCCACATTAGTTTAGCCCTGCCATTCTCTTTTACTCCTCCCTGCCTCACTTCATCCCAGTAATTTTTTTAAAACAAGTAATTATAATATTTAATTATGTGAACAAACAGAATACTGCTATGCAAAGAATGAAGCTCATGGTTGGTTTGTTTATTTATTTTTGAGACGGAGTCTCACTCTGTCGCTCAGGCTGGAGTGCGATCTTGGCTCACCGCAACCTCCACCCTACGAGTTCAAGTGATTGTCCTGCGTGAGCCACCACGCCCAGCCAAAGCTCATGTTTTAATTTTTTTTGAAACATGTTTGACCAGCCTAGGCAACATGGCGAAACTCTGCCTGTACATAAAATACAATAATTAGCTGGGCATGGTGGCTTACTCTGGGTATTTCAACTACTCAGAAGGCTGAGGTGGGAGGGTGGCTTGAGTTCAGAAGGTTGAGATCTGCAGTGAGCTGTGATCCCACCATTGCACTCCAGCATGGGTGACAGAGCGAGACCCTGTCTCAAGAAAAAAAAAAAAAAAAAGGCCTGGCGCAGTAACTCAACGCCTGTAATCCCAGTACTTTGGGAGGCCAAGGAGGGCGGATCACCTGAGGTTAGGAGTTGGAGACCAGCCTGGCCAACATAGCGAAATCCCGTCTCTACTAAAAATACAAAAAATTTTGCAGTGGTTCAATCCCAACACTTTGGTAGGCTGAGGCAGGTGGATCACGAGGTCAGGAGATTGAGATCATCCTGGCTAACACGGTGAAACCCCATCTGTACTAAAAATACAAAAGATTAGCCGGGCGTGGTAGTGGGTGCCTATAGTCCCAGCTACTCGGGAGGGTGAGGCAGGAGAATGGTGTGAACCTGGGAGGCAGAGCTTGCAGTGAGCCGAGATTGCGCTACTGCATTCCAGCGTGGGCGACAGAGCGGGACTCTGTCTCAAAAAAAAAAAAAAAAAAAAATAGGCTGGGCAGGGAGGCTCACGCTTGTAATCCCAGCACTTTGGGAGCCTGAGGCAGGCGGATCACCTGAGGTCGGGAGCTCAAGAGCAGCCTGACCAACATGGAGAAACCCCATCACTACTAAAAATACAAAATCAGCCAGGTGTGGTGGCACATGCCTGTAATCCCAGCTACTTGGGAGGCTAAGGCAGGAGAATCACTTGAACCCAGGAGGCGGAGGTTGCGGTTACCCGAGATCACGCCATTGCACCCCAGCCTGGGCAACAAGAGCAAAACTCCGTCTCAAAAAAAGAAAAAAAAAAAATTAGCCAGGCGTGGTAGTAGGCACCTGTAATCCCAGCTACTTGGGAGGCTGAGGCAGGGAGAATTGCTTGAACCCAGGAGGCAGAGGTTGCAGTGAGCTGAGATCGCAGCACTACAGTCCAGCCTGGGCAACAAAGTGAGACCCCATCTCAAAAAAAAAAAAAGTTTGTTTTTTTCCATATTATTCAGTAGTTCATGGTTTTACCAGAAAATGAACAAATAATTTAAAACTGCAGGCTGGGGCCGGGTGTGGTGGCTCATGCCTGTAATCCCAGCACTTTGGGAGGCCGAGACAGGCGGATCACGAGGTCAGGAGTTCGAGACCATCCTGGCTAACACGGTGAAACCCTGTCTCTACTAAAAAATACAAAAAGCCAGCTGGGCGAGGTGGCTGGCACCTGTAGTCCCAGCTACTTGGGAGGCTGAGGCAGGAGAATGGCGTAAACCCGGGAGGCGGAGCTTGCAGTGAGCTGAGATCCGGCCACTGCACTCCAGCCCGGGCGACAGAGCAAGACTCCGTCTCAAAAAAAACAAACAAACAAAAATACAAAAATTAGCTGGGCATGGTGGTGTCTGCCTGTAATCCCAGCTGCTCAGGAGACTGAGGCAGGAGAACGTTTCAAAAAAAACAAAAAACAAAAACAAACAACTGCATTTAGGTAGTAACCATGGAAATATGTCTGCAGAAGGATAGCAAATTGAGTCAGATAACACAGATATTGGATCTAAATGACAAGGAATATTGATAGCTTTTTCTCTACAGTTCTCTTATTTTGAGAAGCAATAATCTAATTTTTTTGCTTATTTTTGTTTTTTTTTTTTTCGAGATGCAGTCTTGCTTAGTTGCCCAGGCTGGAGTATTGTGGCCGGATCTCAACAACCTCTGCCTCCCAGGGTTCAAGCGATTCTCCTGCCTCAGCTTCCAGAGTAGCTGGAATTATAGGTGTATGCCACTACACCCGGCTAATTTTTTTTTTTTTTTTTTGAGACGGAGTCTCACTCTGTTGCCCAGGCTGGAGTGCAGTGGCGCGATCTTGGCTCACTGCAAGCTCCGCCTCCCGGGTTCACGCCATTCTCCTGCCTCAGCCTCCCCAGTAGCTGGGACTACAGGCGCCCACCACTGCGCCCAGCTAATTTTTTGTATTTTTAGTAGAGACAGGGTTTCACTGTGGTCTCGATTGCCTGACCTTGTGATCCACCCGCCTCGGCCTCCCAAAGTGCTGGGATTACAGGCGTGAACCACCGCGCCTGGCCCACCTGGCTAATTTTTATGTTTTTAGTAGAGACGGGGTTTTACCGTGTTGGCCAGACTAGTCTTGAATTCCTGACCTCAAGTGATCCGCTGCCTCACCCTCCCAAAGTGCTGGGATTACAGGCATGAGCCACCATGCCTGGACTTCTTGGCTCAGTTTTTTTTAACACAAGCACAAATATGCCCATGCCTGTGTCAGGTATCTGATAATTTACACTTGATCTTGGTGCAGATTTTGGGAAAGCGAACTCCACGGGATACTCAGAAACCAAGTTCTAATTCAGTTGCCATGAAAACTTAAGGTGAGGGGATTGTCAGTCAGTGAAAAATACGGAGGAAAACACTAACAGAATATGGTAAGCATCTCTAGCATTAACAATTTTTATTGGCTGGGTGCGGTGGCTCACGCCTGTAATCCCAGCACTTTGGGAGGCCGAGGCAGGCAGATCACCTGAGGTCAGGAGTTTGAGACCATCCTGACCAACATGGAGAAAAACCCATCTCTATTAAAAATACAAAATCAACCGGGGTGTGGTGGTGCATGCCTGTAATCCCAGTTACTCGGGAGGCTGAGGCAGGAGAATTGCTTGAACCTGGGAGGTGGAGGTTGCGGTGAGCCGAGATTGGGCCATTGCACTCCAGCCTGGGCAACAAGAGCAAAACTCTGTCTCAAAAGAAAACCCAATTTTTGGCCCGGCGCGGTGGCTCAAGCCTGTAATCCCAGCACTTTGGGAGGCCGAGACGGGCGGATCACGAGGTCAGGAGATCGAGACCATCCTGGCTAACAC
>NC_045450.1:52645755-52657869 GCF_002776525.5 Piliocolobus tephrosceles | reverse complement strand
TCAAAAAAAAAAAAAAAAAAAATTGCTAGTTACCAATGCCCTGGCTTACCGTGTTTTAGACTCTATGAGTTAAACATTAACTCCTTGAATCATTACAAGCTCCTTATTAGGTGGGTATCAACCTCAATTTACAGATGAAGAAGCCAAGACTTGGGCTGCTTGCATTACATTAACCGAGGTTTACCCGCAGCGAGGCTGCCTCCAAAGCAGACCGAGTTTGCAACCATCACCGTACACCCCGCGAGCTGTGATAGGGCGAGAACTACAATTCCCGTGGGGCTGTGCGGGAGCATCGCGAGAGTTACCTTAACTGTGGCGGCGGGAAGGCGGACCCCGCTGCTGGCTGGGCGGTTAGGAGGGCCCGGGGCCGAGACGATGGCTGACGACAACCCTGACGGCGACCCTACGCCGCGCACTCTGCTGCGACGCGTGCTGGATACAGCGGACCCGCGCACCCCGCGGCGACCCCGGAGTGCTCGGGCTGGGTATGTGAGGGGCTCCCCGAGTACTTGAGCAACTAGAGGGACTGGGGAGTGGGGTCTGGGTGGGACCCAGGGCCGACTCTGTTCGAGAGGGAAACTAAGTCTCAAAGAGGAGCAGGGCCTGGGACTCTGAGAACTGGCTCTATTGCTCTAGCCGGGCCCGGGGCAGCGGTTTTTGCCCCTGCCCCCAGGGCTCCAGCAGCCAGCCCTCGGGACCACAGAACCTGACTGATCCCAAGTCTTTGGGGGCTCGGCCACTGGAGATGGAGGATAGGCGCTCAGAATCTCACCTTATGCTCTGTTCTCTAGGCTGCTTTTCTTAAACCAGCCAGGGTTTGCCTAAGCATTTGCCCTGAACTTTTTTTTTTTTTTTGGCCCGAGGGTTCCCACTGTTCCTGCGCATCGTCTTACTGTCCCCAGCTTGGAAATGGGAAAGGAGCTAGAGGACAGCCTGGGCAGAAATTGGGAGGCAGCAACCGGAAGATGCTTTGCTAAGGAGCAGGGAATTTGGCCTGACTTGGTGGGAGTGGCGGTGGGTGAGGGCTATGTGAGCTCATGGTGCATAGAATGCATACGTTGACATCTGCCAGACTGGGACAATGGAGTTTCTTCATAGGGAATGAGAAGCCATTCATTATAGGTTTTACACCCATGAGGTGGGAGCTGCGCCCTGGGAACACCCAGAGACTAAGGTGTCTGGGGTACCACATTCTTAAAAGATTTTAAAATCATTTAATATCCTTCATGGATTGTTACTTTCATGTCTGGGATGGATGCTCTTCCAATTGTTTCTCTTGTCTGTGTGGCTAACCCCTACTTATCCTTTGTGATTATGCTGAAGTCATCTCTGTGAAGCCTTTCCCAGCCCCTCCTGGTTGGTTCACTCATATGCCATCTCTATTCCCGTACCCCAGGGGTCTTCTTCATCCACACTGCTGACATAGGGCTGGGAACAGGGGCGACAGTAGGGGCAAGTGGTTTCTGGGTCCCTAGCCCTGAGGGAAAAAGCCTTCAGACCAAGACCCAGATGAAGGCATGTCTCTATGTTCTCTATCTCTCCTCACTGTAATTCTCAGCGCTGCTGGTCTTTACGCAGATCCCAGAGAGCCCTGCTTGAAAGGGCTTCCTCCAGGAGGTTGAGTGGCCAAACAAAGATGATAGCCAAAGGGCGTTCCCATGGAGCCAGGGTAAGTACCCAGCCCACTGACCCCTGGCTGCCTCGCGGAGGGGGGTTGAGGTCTAACTCTGCTCTGGAGCCCACCTTGAGGAAATCTCAAGGCAAACAGACAGACTGGTTGCTTGGTGCTTTTGCCAATAGTCTATTGGCAGATCGGCCCATGTTCAGGCCAGGGGGCACTTGGAGGAACAGACACCTCGGACGCTGCTGAAGAACATCCTACTAACTGGTAAGTGAGTGCTGGCCTGCCGGTCAGAGTTAGGTACCAGTCCAACACCAGTCTTGTGGTATCTTTCATTCAGGGTGACCTGTTCTGTCAGCCCCACCCTCTCCCTGGTGTTTCTGCAGCCCCGGAATCTTCCATCCTGATTCCCGAGTCGGTAGTGAAGCCAGTGCCAGCACCACAGGTGGTCCAACCCTCCAGAAGAGAGAGCAGTCGTGGCAGGTACACAGAACTCCACCCCCTTGGACTGTGCTATGGGCAGCTTAGTCAGGGAGTTTCTTGGGGGTCGCAAAAGCCAGAATTGGACTTCCTGGCCTGTCTGAGATAAGCTCCGTTCTTATAGCCTGGAGCTGCAACTTCCTGAGCTCGAGCCCTCCACAACCCTGGCTCCAGGTCTGCTGGCCCCTGGAAGGAGGAAACAGAGGCTGCGACTGTCGATGTTTCAGCAGGGAGTGGACCAGGGGCTGCCTCTCTCCCGAGGTGAGGCCCTGGACACCACTTTTGCTACCCTCTCCCTCCTGTCCTCTGGAGAGGCTGAGGAGTCCTGAGAGAGGGCCCTCACGGGCCTGGATCACTTACCATGGTTTTCTTCTTTTACGTTATCTTGCCGGTTGCTGACAGAGCCTCAAGGGAATGCCGATGCCTCTTCCCTCACCAGGTGCTGTTCTAGGGGTGGGTGGAGGAGAGGCTTGGGGAGGGAGGTGCTGCCTGGGATGGAATCTGGCCACACTACTCCCTGCCAGTTTTAGCCTCACAGCATGTTGGCTCTGTTCTAAGAGATGAGAGCCGCAGGGCAGATGGAGGGATCTCTGGGCAAATTGGGTCTGAGGTACCTGACTCCTCTGTGCCTCCCCCCTCTCACCAGCTCCCTCAACCTGACCTTTGCCACACCTCTTCAGCCACAGTCAGTTCAGAGGCCTGGCTTGGCCCGCAGACCTCCCGCCCGCCGAGCTGTAGATGTGGGTGCCTTTTTGCGGGATCTGCGAGATACTTCCTTGGCTCCTCCAAGTAAGGTTGAGGTTTTCCCCTGCTGGCCTTTGGGGAAAGCTCTCCCTGCCATGACAGATAGGAGGTAATGCTGAGTCAGGGTTGCACCCCTCTCGGTAGGGTCAAGGACAGCGGGCAACTCTGGTCAGTGGGTCTACAAGGAATTTCTGCTTTCTTTCCACAGGGGGCCCTTTACCTTGGTCCCTCGGTGTCTCCCAGGGCCCCATATCCTTAAACTATAGGGCTGGAGGTTGGAGAGGGGTGTGGTGTGGTGGCTGAAACTTTTTGAAAGGGGCCAGGTTTCAGGATCAGCTGGCCAATTTGAGCTGACCTGGGAGCCTGATTGCAGAAAACAAGTTCACCAGGGTAAGATGAGAGTTTGGGAAGGAGGAGCAGAACAGGCAGCGAAGAGGTTTTTTAAGTGGGCAGCTGGTGGGCGTGCAGCTGTGGGGGCTTGGGACTGCCAGGCAGAGGAACAGGAAGGTAAGCAAGGAGGGCTGTAGGAGATAAGGCCTCACGTGCTAGATTGTCTTCTTTCTCTGAAGGCCACTCAGGGCGAACTCATGCGGCCCACTGTCCAGGCTCTGGCAACGCTGAGTAGCAGCCAGTGGGCCTGGAATAAGCTGAGAGCCAGCTGGCCCCTGATCTCCATGTGACAGCCTCAAAACCTGTTACTACTCTGCCCACAGACATTGTGTTGGAGGACACCCAGCCCTTCTCTCAGCCCACAGTTGGCTCCCCCGTGTACCACTCCCTGCCCTGCACGCCTCACACTGGGGCTGAAGACGCTGAGCAGGCTGCAGGTCGCAGGACACAGAGCAGTGGGCCTGGGCTGCAGAACAATAGTGAGTGTGTGGCACCGATGGCCTGGAGCCAAACTTAGCTTGGGTGAGAGTTGACAATGGTCGTTTTCCTTCTTCAAGCCCCTCTGTGCCCCTAGAGCCCCCTGGCTGTGGCTGCCTCCTTCATCTAAGAACAGAGTCCATGTTGGGCCAGGAGACTTCAGATCCATGTCCTGGTGCTGCCTCTGGCTTTGTCTTTCCTCACTGGGCAGGGCTGGGTCTGCTAGTCCATCTTTATCCTTCTCTGAGCTATGCAGCCCTGGCCTGCTGCATCTCCAGCCTGTATTCTCTTCCCTTCACTCAGGCCCTGGGAAACCAGTCCAGTTTCTGGCAGGAGAGGCAGAGGAGGTCGATGCCTTTGCTCTGGGCTTCCTGAGCACCAGCAGTGGTGTCTCCGGAGAAGATGAAGTAGAGCCCTTACCCGATGGAGTTGAAGAGGCAGAGAAAAAGATGGAAGAAGAAGGTGTGAGTGTGAGTGAAATGGAGGCAACAGGAGCACAAGGACCCAGCAGGGCAGAAGAGCCCAAGGGACACACACAGGTGACAGAAGCAGAGGGATCGCAGGGGACTGCTGAGGCCGAGGGGCCAGGAGCATCTTCAGGGGATGAGGATGCCTCTAGCAAGGCAGGTAAGAGGCCCAGTGCAGGGGGTGACTGGTGACAGCTGTGTTCAGGCCCCAGCACACAGAAAGGCCTTGCCTGGGTTGTGTTTCCGGGCACTGGTGGTGTTAGGGGTTCAGGGAGACTGTGAGGGGCACCCGCTTGGCTGGAGCTAGATGGGTTCCACCAGAAACAGGACAGAAATACTGTGGCTGTGCTGGCCTGGGTGAGATGGTCAGGCCTGGAATTCCTGTGACCCCACCCTTCTTCCTTTGTAGCAAGTCCAAAGTCGGCCTCCAGCACCCCTGAGTCTCTCCAGGCCAGGCAACATCATCAGTTCCCTGAGCCAGCCCCACCGCCTGGTGCTGCAGTGTAAGATCCCACAACCCCGTTCCTCATGGGCCTCTTGGGAAGGGATCATTGGGTACGCTGTGTGCATAGGGTCCCCCCCCGTCCTACGGGTATGCAGATGATTACCTAGCAGGGCAGCCTGAGCTGGGCTGGGGAGAGCTCACCAAGAGCACCCCTGCCATCCTGGTGCCTGCCTCCAGAGCTTAGAGGAGCCTGGGTAAGGGGAAAGGGGAAAGTATGTGGTCGGTTTGTAGTCAGAAAAGTCTTCCTGGGGGATGATTAGCAGAATCGGGAAAGGCAGCAGTAGAGTAAGGGAAGAGACTGTCCATTCTAAGGCCTGGGGTCATGGACCCAAGCAGATACCAATATAGATAAGCCTGAACTAGGATGTCAAGTCAACTGTGAAGGAACAGAGCCCCAGGGAAAGACTGGCCTCTTTGTGGCCCCCTGACCCAACTGCCCCTCAGCCGGTGGTCAGGGCTGCTGGTCCTGGCTGGCCAAGGGCCACATGGTCCCCAGCCTCAGCAGGAGCCAGCAAGACTTGCCCTTGAATAAGGGCCTCCTGAGGCAAGTTCAGCTCCCTCTGTCCACTGTTGCCCTCAGCTTATCTTCAGAGCCTGCAGAGCCTCTGTTGGTCAGGCGTCCCCCTAGGCCCCGGACCACCGGCCCCAGGCCCCGGCAAGATCCCCACAAGGCTGGACTGAGCCACTATGTGAAACTCTTTAGCTTCTTTGCCAAGATGCCCATGGAGAGGAAGGCTCTTGAGATGGTGGAGAAGTGGTGAGTCCTGGGCACGTGGGGTAGGGAGAGGAACCCCTTAGGTCATGATCAGACTGTTCATCCTGCTCTATCCCTACCTTCTTGGCAGCCTAGATAAATATTTCCAGCATCTTTGTGATGACCTGGAGGTATTTGCTGCTCATGCTGGCCGCAAGACTGTGAAGCCAGAGGACCTGGAGCTGCTGATGCGGCGGTGAGAGGGCGGAAGGTGTGAGGGTGCTGGCTGGGGGAGCTCTGGCGCTGATTCTGCCTGTCCTTTCTTTTCCTCCACTGCAGGCAGGGCCTGGTCACCGACCAAGTCTCACTGCATGTGCTAGTGGAGCGGCATCTGCCCCTGGAGTACCGGCAGCTGCTCATCCCCTGTGCGTACAGTGGCAACTCTGTCTTCCCTGCCCAGTAGTGGCCAGGCCTTGACACTTTCCCTGTCCCCACCTGGGGCCTCTTGCCCCCACATATTTCTCCAGGTCTCCTCCCCACCCTCCCAGCATCAATAAAGTGTCATAAACAGAATATTCTGCATTTTGGTGCATGTCCTGGGGCCAGCCAGACAAGGACTGATTCCCCCCGACAACTCCCCAGCACAGTCTGGAGAATGGCATGGGTTTAGACAAACGTTTTTATACTAAAAGCTAGGGGTTAGCAGGACGAGCACGCAGGCTGCCCACAGGCTCCTAGTTTGCAGGCTCTGGCTCTCGAGGTCCCACACGCCTGATGTCAATCACTTGAAGCCGCTCCAGGGCAGTCTGGAGGATTTCCACCACGCCTTCTTCCTTCTCGTCACTGTCCTCTGGCAGTTCTGACACAGGGAGCTGGAAGGCCTGGCTCATGTAGGTGTTCACAGTCTGCTTGTCCAGGCTGGGGTCGATGGTCATCAGGGCCCCTCGCAGCTTGGGCAGAGTCACCTCCTCATAGCTGCCCCACAGGAAAAGAGTGACAGGCCCTGATCCCTCCTCTCCATGCCCCAGACTCCCAGGTGCCCTCCTCTGTGCTGGGCTTGAGCAGTGGATGGTGCATGGTACACAGGGAGACCCAGGGGCTTCAGGGGCCCAGCCTGTGGGACTTGCCTATGGATCAGGGTCACTCACAGTTCTGTGCCCAGCTCCTGCTTTAGCTGCTGTAGGTACTCATCCTTCTCATCCATGTATTGTTCCCAGAGCTTTTGCACAAAGGGCTCACTCTGGCCCTCTTCATCCTAGGAGGGGCCACAAGTCGGGGAGGGCACATTGGCTAGGGTCCAACCAAGGCTGGGGCAGGGGCCAGGCCAGTTCCCGGACCCACATACCCACCTCCATAAACAGTGAGCGGTAGTTGAGCAAGTCTGCATTGCTGCTGCTGGGATGCCAGCCTCCTGCCTCCATCAGCTCCTGGATTTGCTCTTCTGTCTTGAGAGGGAAGGTACTCTTGAGGACAGTGCTGTAGGGGAGACATGAGGGCCAACAGGGACCTGCTGAGGCCTGCTTGTGCCTCTCCCTAGTGCTCAAAAGGGAGTGAGTTCCAAGGCTGTGGCCCTTCCCACCGGGTGCCCCTTTTCCCTGCAGATGCAGGAAGAGTTGGGTAGGAGTTGGGGGTGGCCTGGACCAGCCTCTCACTTGAACTGCTCCATGGTTAGTAGCCCCTCATTCTGACTGTCGGCATTTGTCATCTCCTTCAGCAGCTGGGCTACTGTCTCCTTCTGGGTGACATACACATTCTCACTCCGCTATAAGGAGAGAAGCATTATTCACTTGCTCTTCCTGGAAGTGGTGGGGGCAAAGCTGGTCTATCCCAGGGACAAAGACCCCTCTCAGTCTCCCCAAGGGGAATAGGCCCCAGCTCACCTTTCCCATCAGGACTGCATAGAACTGACTCATAACCTCATTGGAGTGGAAGATCTTGATATTTTCAAAAATAGTGTAAGCCCAGGCCATGGCATCACTGGGCCCAAAGCGACGCTCCAGGAAATTGAAGAAGAAGTCTGGGAATGTCTCTTTCTGCGGGATTGAGGAAATGCTTGGTCAGCCTGCCTTACAGTTGGTTGGCCCTCATCCCTGGCACCTCTGGACCTCCAGAAGACTCTGGATCTGAAGACCATGCTGGACCAGAGTGGCTGGTGAGATCTGACCTGCTCCTCAGCAAGACGTTCCTTCCAGGCATCCTTGAGGAGGTCGACTACATCCTTCTTGCTTGGCTTCTTGTTCTCCACGAGGCCTTCAAACCGAAGAAAAGCAGGGATGGCTTCCCCATAACCCTAGGAGGGAGGATATCAGCTCATCTCTGGACCCATCTGTGGCCCCACCCTCAAGCAGGGAAGAGCCCCAGTTGGTTCCCCGAAAGCTCATCTGAGCAGCAGGGCATGGCTGTTCTGACTCTGGCCCAAGCCCCACTCCTGGGGCCTCCCCTACCAGACCAGGGAAGAATTCTTTCTCCCGCAGCAGCCCCGAGCCAATCTCTTCCAGGAGCACGTCCACCAGCTGGTCGCTGTTCTTGCCCTCAGCCAGCATCTGCCAGCGCTCTGGGCCCCCAGCCACCACATCTGCATGTGGGGAGAGGGAGCTGGAGTCTGGGCCCACATGTAAGCAGGACCTGGGGCCCCGCTGGCCGCTCTCACCTTCGCATTTGGTCCAGTCAGGCCTTGGCGTGGAAGTGCGCTGGATCTCCTGTAGCTCAGAGAAGAACTGGTCCCGCTCCTTCAGCGTGCTCATGTGCAGCTGCATCAGGATCTCATGCTCCTTGTGAACCTCCTCATAGCTGGCTCTCAGGGTGTCCAGCTGTGGGCAAAGACATTGGCCCTGGCCCCCCACCTGTGAGACCCCATCCTACCCTCCTGGCCCTGCCTGCCTCAGCACCTGCTCCTGAAGATCCTTGTTGGTCTTCTCCTGCATTTCAAAGTCCCTCCTAGGGACTACATCTCCAAAGTTGGCCTTCATGGTGTTGAGTTCCATCTGTGTGCGGGTCAGGTCTTGCCGGGTCATCTTAAGAGCCAGGGTTAACTTCACAGGGTCCTCCCCCCAGATGCCTGCCAGGGGAGGGGGCCCACCAGCCCGTGTCACCCTGGCTTTCTCAGGGGTTGCCTGAAGCCTTCTGCCCTTCCCGTTTGGGGTTCCCTGGGTCTTGCCCACAGCGCTATCAGCCTAGGGTTTCAGGCTAAAGTCTAGAAGCCTAGGAAACTGAGTAACAGGCCTGTCCAGCCCACCAGGAGCCTAGTCTGCCTCAGCTACCAACTGTGTTCCTGCAATTCTCAGTTCAACTCAGAAGATACACAGCCCTGGGAGAGGCAGGGACATCTCCCCCTTGAATGGTTATGGAATGAGCAGGTCTTAGGAATGCTGAATGAATGGGGCTTAGGGGTGAGACCAGACTCCTCCAGCATCTCAGAGAGGAGAGAAACCCGATTCAGGCTTACCTGGGGACTGGGCTAATGACATGTCCTCCCGCTGGTACCGCAGCTCGTTCAGGTCTGCAATGAGTATCTTACGGGCATCTCGCTCACTGAGGTAGTGCAGGTACTCCTCAGCCAAGTTCTTCCTCAGTTTGGCCACCTGTGGAGAAGGTGGCTGTGTGGTCAGGGGCTGCCCTTGAACCCGTGTATGCAGTTGGTCACCCCAGGGAGTGGGCTGGGTGCTGGGTGGCCCCATCAGGGCCTGCGAACAGGAAAGGTGAAAGAAGAAGGAGATTGGCCATTTCTGAGAATTCGGCAAGGTACCACTGCTTCCTCCTTTGGGGAAAGTGCTGAGCCTAGCAGCAGGGCAGAGGGTGGAGTTAGCAAGGCTCTGGGGGGAAGGTGGTGGCTCAGTGTGTCACTCCCCTGTAGAAAGGCAGAGCGGGATAGGGGGTCACCCTTGTGGTGGGGTTGGCAGGAATTCGGGGACTTGGTCATCACACCACTTCCATTCACCTCACTCTGCAGTGAAATCTTCTCCTCATTCTTTTTGTCGATGAGTTTTAGTAAATTCATCTTCTCTTTCTTGAGCAGGGAGATTTCATGTTTCTCCTCAGCTCTCATGGCCAGGATCCTCTCATTGCAGTCCTCATTCACAGTGACAAGCTTGGCCTTCAGGGGCTCCAGAGCCCGGATCTTCTCCCTTTGGTGGGCTAAGCAGAGACAGGTGGGAGAGCTGCTTTGGGGCCATGGAGAACAAACAGCCAGAAGACAGACCCTAAGGTCACGGGTGAGTGGCTATGTCACTTGCAAACCCCAAGAATCTCTGCATGCCTTGTTCAAAGCCATGGTCCCTGTTTCAGGCCTTCCTGCACTTGATTTTAAACCAAGGGCAGAGTTCAGATGAAGACCGGGGTGTCTCCTATGTCCTTTCCCCTACAGCCTTAAGTCCTGCAGCTGCACCATGCCCTGTACCTCCTGAGCCTGGCAGGGGAGCCTGCTGACTCCCAGAGGTGCTCACTCTCTCCTGGGGTTCACTCCATTTTCAACAGGGACTGCCCCACTGTGCTTCTCAACGACAGGGGTGGTCAGGTGCTCTGGGGTACCCTATAACGGAACAGTCTGTGCAGAATGGCTGAGGGGCCTTGGTGACCTCAAGGCCCAGTTGGGTAGCTGCCGCAGCCCTGCTGTGGAGCGCCAGAAGGTCGAATAGGATCTTCTCCACCCCTTCCAGGCTGGGACAAGGAGGGGAGCTGCATTTCTGCATTCTTTTTTTTTTTTTTTGCAATGGAGTCTTGTTCTTTTGCCCAGGCTGGAGTGCAGTGGTGTGATCTCAACTCACTGCAACCTCCACCTCCTAGGTTCAAGCAATTCTCCTGCCTCAGTCTCCCAAGTAGCTGAGATTATAGGTGTGTGCCACCATGCACAGCTAATTTTTTTGCGTTTTTAGTAGAGACAGGGTTTCACCATATTGGCCAGGCTGGTCTCAAACTCCTGACCTCAAGTGATCCACCACTTTGGCCTCCCAAAGTGCTGGGATTACAGGCGTGAGCCACTGTGCCTGGCAGGAGGTGCATTCTTACCCAGCATCCCCTCATATGCGTTCTTGATGGAGGATAGTAATGGCTTGTATGTTTTGAAGTCCTCTATGAAGAACTCAAAGATCTCTCTGTAAGGCTGGCAAGAAAAGGGAACCCATCATCTCCTGGCCCACAGCTGCCACCCTTAGTGGGGAACTATTTTTCTTTTTCTTTTTTCCTGAAATGGAGTCTTGCTCTGTCACCCAGGCTGGAGTGCAGTAGTGCGATCTTGGCTCACTGCAATCTCCGCCTCCCAGGTTCAAGTGATTCTCCTGCCTCAGCCTCCTGAGTAGCTGGGATTACAGGTGCCCACCACCATGCTAGGCTAATTTTTGTATTTTTAGTAGAGACGGGGTTTCACCATGTTGGCCAGGATGGTCTCAATCTCCTGACCTCGTGATCCACCCACCTCGGCCTTCCAAAGTGGAGGGATTACAGGCGTGAGCCACTGTGCCCAGTCCTGTGTTTTTCTTTACTGGGCTTAGTAGTATTCCAGTGTAAGGCTGCCAGGTCACTTATATTCAAGTAAATGCCCTAGACACCACCTGGGTACCTCACAGTGCCATGGAGCCTGGGGGGCAGCTCTCTGGAGGCCTGTCCTGATGCTGTCTGGGGCCTAGTGGACTGCCATGACCATAGACAGATCTCCACTCTGTGCCTGAGCCCCTCTCTGGCTCTCCAGGCAGCCAGCCTCTTGCCTTCTGGACACAGTATCATTGGCCTCTCACTTGTAACCTCTTCCCATCTTAGAGCCTGGTAGATTCAGGAGATTGAAGGTTGTACCCTTGCGTCCTGACATGCGAGTAGGGGTATGGTCCCCTGTCCCATTTGGACGCATGGGAGGTTTCTGGAGGCAGCATTGCTCACTGAAATTAGCACAGTCTCCAGAGTCAGCCCTGAGTTTGAAGCCCAGCCCCACTACACCATAGTGGTATGCCTTCTTCCTTATCTGCTCGGGAGATCGATGTAAGGCCCCAGCCCAGGGCCTTGCACTTGCACACAGCCAGTGCTCAGTAAATGCTTTAGTCAGTGACTAAGTCAAAAGGCAGGAATTATCTGTCATCATCCTTGTTTGAGCAGATTTGGTGATTCTCTCCCTAATATACACTGGAATCTGGGTTGGATCTGATATATATATCTCTCTCTCTCCCTCCCTCCCTCCCTCCTTATGCATCTGGGCTGGTTCCTTAAGCTTGGGGTTGTTGCCACTGGGCTGGTAAACACGGCGTGACCCCTGCTTGCCCAACTGCCAACATCAGGCTCTATTCACTGATGTCGTGACCTAACCTGGGCACTGGGGATCACAGAGCTGTAGGGACTGGGCACAGCATCCAGGCCACCTGACTCAGGTGAGGAAACTCTAGCCTCAGGAGACTTTCACATCCACATTGCAGCCTTGCCTGCTCACTGGCGTTTTCTTTCTTTTTTTTTTTTTTTTTGAGACAGCGTCTCACTCTGTCGCCCAGGCTGGAGTGCAATGGCGCAAACTTGGCTCACTGCAAGCTCTGCCTCCTGGCGCAAACTTGGCTCACTGCAAGCTCTGCCTCCTGGGTTCATGCCATTCTCCTGCCTCAGCCTCCTGAGCAGCTGGGACTACAGGTGCCCGCCACCACGCCCAGCTAATTTTTTGTATTTTTAGTAAAGATAGGGTTTCACTGTGTTACCCAGGATGGTCTTGATCTCCTGACCTGGTGATCTGCCCGCCTTGGCCTCCCAAAGTGCTGGGATTACAGGT
>NC_045450.1:52644847-52645655 GCF_002776525.5 Piliocolobus tephrosceles | reverse complement strand
CTCTGCCTCCCGGGTTCAAGTGATTCTCCTGCCTGAACAGGGTTTTCAATTTTGCAAAATGGTCTGGCCACTGGTGTATGTGGGCCATGGGGACAGGTGCCCACCCTTGGAGAACTGACCAGTCTGCAGGGAGGGACAGGTGGGGTTACCATGGCAACATTGCTCCCCTTTCTAATGTTTCTCTCCATCCCTCCTCCCCCAGTCCTGACTTTTTTTTTTTTTTTCTTTTTGAGACAGTCTTGCTCTGTCCCCCAGGCTGGAGTGCAGTGGTACGATCTCAGCTCACTGCAACCTCCACCTCCTGGGTTCAAGCCTCTGAGTAGTTGGGACTACAGGTGTGCACCACCACTCCAGGTTTTGTATTTTTAGTAGAGGCAGGGTTTCACCACGTTGGCCAGGCTGGTCTTGAGCTCCTGACCTCAAGCGATCCTCCTGCCTCAGCCTCCCAAAGTGCTGGGATTACAGGTATGAGCCTGAGCCACTGTGCCCGGCCTCACTGGCATTTTCATAGGATGTTTCATGCTTCCGTTCACGGAAGGAGACCCAGGAGAGCTGGGAGAGGTGGGTATCCCCTGAAGGTCTGAGGTGCTCACCTTGTAGGTGAGGCTTTTTTTGTTTTTGAGACGGAGACTCACTCTTGTTACCCAGGTTGGAGTGCAGTGGTGTGATCTCGTCTCACTGCAACTGCTCCCTCCCGGGCTCAAGTGATTCTTCTGCCTCAGCCTCCTGAGTAGCTGGGACTACCGGTGCCCACCACCACGCCTGGCTAATTTTTGTACTTTTAGTAGAGACGGGGTTTTGCCGTGTT
>NC_045450.1:52644243-52644837 GCF_002776525.5 Piliocolobus tephrosceles | reverse complement strand
GTGGTACGATCTCAGCTCACTGCAACCTCCACCTCCTGGGTTCAAGCTATTCTCTGCCTCAGCCTCCCGAGTAGCTGGGATTACAGGCACCCACCACTATGCCCGGCTAATTTTTGTATTTTTAGTAGAGACAGGGTTTCACCATCTTGGCCAGGCTGGTCTTGAACTCCTGACCTCGTGATCCACCCACCTCGGACTCCCAAAGTGCTGGGATTACAGGCGTGAACCACCACACCCAGCCAGCCCTGATGTTTTTTACAAACATCTCTCAACATGGTTCATAATTAAGACTGTGGGTTCTTGGCTGGGCGCGGTGGCTCAAGCCTGTAATCCCAGCACTTTGGGAGGCCGAGACGGGCGGATCACGAGGTCAGGAGATCGAGACCATCCTGGCTGACACGGTGAAACCCCGTCTCTACTAAAAAATACGAAAAAACTAGCCGGGCGAGGTGGCAGGCGCCTGTAGTCCCAGCTACTTGGGAGGCTGAGGCAGGAGAATGGCGTGAACCCGGGAGGCGGAGCGTGCAGTGAGCCGAGATCGCGCCACTGCACTCCAGCCTGGGTGACAGAGCGAGACTCCATCTCAAAAAAAAA